>NW_019236129.1:306473-325260 GCF_002742605.1 Olea europaea var. sylvestris
GATTGATTCATTCGAATTCAATTGATATTATTACCAATCGGCGTTCATTTTACTTTAGCTTTTTATTTCTATCGTAATTTTTATTTTTATTTTATTCTTTTTGTGTCTATCTTTAAGAGCTTCCTTGTTGTTATTTTCAGCTGTTTATGTGAAGAGTGAGAAATCTAGACCTACTACCTGTTGATCCTAAACCAGAACGCATATTTAGCATTCTCAGAGACATACAAAGAAATGAACGGAAAGCAATGGCAAAACAGAATGCTAGAATAGCCAATGAGGATAACCAACAAAGGGCTATTCAGGACTACATAAGGCCAGTTGTCAATGACAACTATTCCGGCATCGCACGCCCAGCAATTGCTGCAAACAATTTCGAATTGAAACTAGGGTTGATACACATGGTACAATAAAATCAGTTTGGGGGTGCTGCAGTAGAAGACCCAAATGCTCATCTTGGATCTTTTTTGGAAATTTGTGACACGATGAAGATGAATGGAGTTACTGAAGATACAATTAGACTTTACCTATTCTCTTTCTCTTTGAGGGATAAAGCAAAGGCTTGGTTCCAGTCACTACCGTATAGCTCAATTACAACTTGGGATGATTTGGCTTAGAAATTCCTCACCAAGTACTTTCCACCTTCTAAATCAGCTCAACTTCACAGTGAGATTAGCCAATTCAAACAACTTGACTTCGAGCCATTCTATAAAGCCTGGGAAAGATTTAAAGACCTGCTTAGGAGATGTCCTAAACATGGGTTCCAGAAATGGGTGCAAATTGAGATATTTTATAATGGACTAAATGGGCAGACAAGGACTATGGTAGATGCAGCTGCGGGAGGCATTTTAATGGCTAAAACAGCAGAGGCTGCCTATGCTTTATTGGATGACATAGCCACCAACAGTTACCAATGGCCAAGTGAGAGATCGAGCGTAAAGAAAGTAGCAGGACTTCATGAAGTGGATCCCATCACAGCACTAGCAGCTTAGGCTACATCACTCACAAATCAGATAATCATGCTTACCACTCAAGGAAATCAACAGAAGGTAGATTCAGTCATGAGTAATTCTTCATCACACCAAGAGACAGAGGTTGCAAACGAGCAGGCCCAATATGTCAACAGTAGAAACTACAATCAAAGAGGAAGCTACCAAGCTAATCACTATCATCTAGGGCTGAGGAATCACGAGAACTTGTCATATGGCAACAATAAAAACACACTTCAACCTCCACCCAGATTCAACACTCAGAATTCTGAAGGGAAACCATCCTTGGAAGACATCCTTGGGACATTCATTTCTAAGACAAGATCACGCTTCAACAAAGATGAATCATGGTTGGATAATATTGAAACACATGTGTCCAACATGGGAGACACAATGAAGAATCTTGAAGTGCAAATTGGTCAGTTGGCTACCTCAAAGAAGTCTCAGCAACAAGGAAAATTTCCAAATGATACAGAAGTCAACCCAAAGGAGCACTATGAAGCCGTTGTATTAAGGAGTGGCAAGCAAGTTGGAAAAAGTGAACCCACCGAAGATAGAAACCCAACACCTGATAAGGAGAAAGAACAAGTAGTAGAAGAGCAAGAAAAGCAGGCCAAAAGAACAATAAGGCTCACAGACCTTACTCTATATCCTTCCATGACAACCTACCAATTCTCACACCACCACTTCCATTTCCACAGCGTTTTCAAAAGAAAAAATTTGATGATCAATTTGTAAAATTTTTAGAAATTTTCAAGAAAATTCACATTAATATTCCTTTTACAGATGCTTTGGAACAAATGCTAAAATATGCAAAGTTTATGAAGGAGGTGATGTCAAAGAAGCAGAATTTGGACGAATATGAAACAGTAAAATTAACAGAAGAATGCAGCGCTATTATTCAAAAGAAACTTCCTTAGGAGAGAAAAGATCCGGGAAGTTTCACTATTCTATGCACCACTGGAAGCTCTTTCTTTGAAAAGGCCCTCTGTGATCTAGGAGCAAGCATCAACCTAATGTCGTTATCAGTATTCAAGAAGTTAGGCCTCGGGGAAGTCAAGCCAACATCAGCGACTCTACAACTGGCTGATAGGTCCCTCACTTACCCACGAGGTATTATTGAAGACGTGTTAGTAAAGGTCGACAAATTTATCTTCCCAGCTGATTTTGTGGTATTGGATATGGAAGAAGATCAGGAAATCCCACTGATTTTAGGTAGGCCATTTTTAGCAACTGGAAGAGCATTAATTGATGTGCAAGGAGGACATTTAACATTGAGAGTGAATCAAGAATAAGTGAGGTTCAACATCTACCAAGCAATGAAGTACTCTGACGACACTGACACATGCCACATGATTGACTTCATTGATTCTGCTGTGAGCGATGAGAAATTATATATTGAGGATCCCTTGAAGCAGTGTATGATGTTTAGTTTCACAAAGGATGACATCAGCTCTTCTGGAGAATATCCAGAGAGCAAAGACCTGGTTGATTGCATATTGGCTCTAGAGTCTACACCAGTTGAAAGCAACCTATCACAGTGTGAAGATATTCAGAAATCAGAGGAATCAGATGATAAAGAAAGTAGCGAAATCAATAAGATTGAACTGAAGCAATTACCAGATCACCTCGATTATGCATTTTTGGGGACAATTTTGCATTTCCAGTGATCATTTCTTCATCACTCACCAGGGATGAAGAGGACGGATTATTGAAAGTGTTGAGGGATCACAAGGCTGCTTTACGTTGGTCGATAGCTGACATCAAGGGAATAAGTCCTACAGTCTGCATGCATAAAATCCTCATGGAAGATTCTTACAAGCCATCCATCGAACATCAGAGAAGGTTAAACCCATCAATGAAAGAAGTGGTTCGAGCAGAGATACTAAAGCTATTGATGGCAGGAATCATTTTTGCCATTTCAGATAGTGAATGGGTCAGCCCAGTGCAAGTGGTACCAAAGAAAGGAGGGATGACAGCTAATTCCAACAAGAACAGTAATTGGCTGGAGGGTGTGCATTGATTACAGGAAACTGAACAAGGCAACTAGAAAGGGTCATTTCCCACTCCCGTTCATCGATCAAATGTTGAACACATTAGCTGGCTACTCTTAGTATTGTTTTCTTGATGGATACTCGGGCTACAAATATATTGCTATAGCACCAGAAGATCAAGAAAAGACAACCTTCACTTGTCCATATGGAACTTTTGCCTATAGACGGATGCCATTCGGGTTATACAATGCACCGACCACTTTTCAGAGATGCATGATAGCAGTCTTTGCAAACATGGTTGAAGACATCATGGAGGTATTTATGGATGACTTCTCGATGTTTGGTACTTCTTTTGATAATTGCCTGCACAATCTTTCCTTAGTGCTACAATGCTATGAGGAAAAGAATTTAGTTCTAAACTAGGAAAAGTACCACTTTATGATACAATAAGGAATTATGCTAGGCCACCATGTTTCAGCGAGGGGATTGGAAGTGGACAGGGTGAAAATTGATACAATTGCAAAGCTACCACCACCCACCAATGTCAAAGGCATTTGAAGTTTCTTAGGGAACGCTGGATTCTACAAAAAATTTATCAAAGACTTCTCAAAAGTGACAAAACCCCTATGTAATCTTTTGGAGAAGGACACAACATTCGTATTTGATGAAGACTACTTACGGGCTTTTGAAACCATAAAGGCAAAATTAGTCACTGTTCTAGTGATGGTTGCACTAGATTGGAATCAGCTATTTGAGGTTATGTGTGATGCCAGTGACTACGCAGTAGGGGTGGTTTTGGGACAAAGGCATGATAAGATTTTTCGGACACTCCACTATGCCAACAAAACTCTTAATGGAGCTCAACTAAATTACACCACAACAGAGAAGGAAATGCTAGCAGTAGTGTTTGCATGTGACAAATTCAGATCCTACCTCATTGGCACCAAAGTGATAATTTACACGGACCATGCTGCAATCCGTTATCTCTTTGAAAAGAAGGATGCCAAGCCATGCCTAATTCGATGGATATTGCTACTACAGGAATTTGATGTAGAGATTCAAAATAAGAAAGGTAGTGAGAATGTCGTTGCAGACCATCTTTCACGGTTAGAGAATGAAAAGGTGGTGGATGACAGTCAAATTCGAGAAACTTTCCCTGACGAGATCTTGCTAGTTGTATCAACAAAGATCCCATAGTATGCTGATTTTGTTAATTATTTAGTGTCTGAAAGATTGCCACCTGACTTGACCTTTCATCAAAAGAAAAAATTCCTCCATGATGTCAAGTCATATCTGTGGGATGATCCAATATTGTTCAAAAGGTGTGCTGATAGAATAATCAGGCGGTGTGTCCCTGAGGAAGAAACACAATCAATCATGTAGCGTTGCCATTCCTCACTTTATGGAGGTTATTTCGGTCCTATGCATACTGCTGCAAAGGTATTGCAATCCGGTTTCTATTGGCCAAATCTGTTCAAAGACTGCTATGCTTTTGTGAAGACATGTGACTGTTGTCAACGTACTGGAAACATTTCAAGGCATCATGAGCTACCATTAACTAATATGCTCGAGGTGGAGTTATTTGATGTGTGGGGTATTGATTTCATGGGTCCGTTTCCATTCTTCTTTTAGTCAGGTATACATTCTCCTTGTAGTTGACTATGCATCTAAATGGGTTGAAGCCATTGCTTCACCAACAAATGATGCAAAGGTGGTTTTGAGGTTTCTACAGAAAAATATCTTTACTCGTTTTGGCATGCCTAGGGCAATAGTAAGTGATGAAGGTACACATTTCTGTAACAAGCTGTTCAATTCTCTTCTAGCTAAGTATGATGTCAAGCACAAGTTGGCACTTGGTTATCATCCACAGTCAAATGGGCAAGCAGAGGTGTCTAACAAAGAGATTAAACAGATTTTGGAAAAGCCAGTGAATACCAATCGAAATGACTGGTCTCTCAAACTAGATGATGCTCTTTGGGCATACCGAACAGTCTTTAAAACACCAATTGGAATGTCACCCTACCGTCTGGTATTCAGGAAAGCTTGCTGTGAAGAAATTGAATTTAGACATGAAATTGGCCGGTCCACAACGCTTGTTGCAGCTTGATGAGTTGGAGAAATTTCGGAATGATGCATATGAAAATACAAAGATATACAAGGAACGGACAAAAAAGTGGCATGACAAGAGAATCCTAAGTAGGGATTTCAAGGCAAGAGAACGAGTTCTTCTATTCAATTTTCGTTTGAAACTCTTTCCTGGCAAGCTCAAATCCCGGTGGTCGGGACCATTTGTAATTCGTAAGGTGTTCTCTTATGATGCAGTGGAGTTAGTAAGCATGGATGGGTCTACCTTTCAGGCAAATGGACAACGCCTCAAGCATTACTATGGAGAGGAAAATCGGGATGTGGAAGAAATTACCCTTGATGAACCAACTTAACACCACATTCACGTCCAGCTAAAAACGTAAGAGAAGCGCTTATTAGGAGGCAACCCAAGTTCTATTCCTTAATTTTCTTTTCATTATTTAGACATGTTCTTTTCTTCTTAGGCAAATTTGGTAAATTATTTTTCTTTTTATTTTGTAGGGTCATGCTCAAAAATGGTTGCACCGACACTCAAGTCAATATGGAAAGGGAGTACGTTGGAGGTATATGAACAAAAAAATAAAAAATAAAAAAAATATTTTTGATCTTACTTCCTTTTCCGAATACATGGCGCCGTGGCGCCCATTTTGGGCGCTGCAACGCCAACTCTAAAAAAAAAAAAATTTAACAGCGACTTTGGCGCACTCTTGTTTTAAAAAACAAACACGATCCCTCTTTCTTTTTATCTCCCTATCCCCAAACCATTTTATTCTTTTCCTCTCTCAAGTCTCCCCCTCTTCGTCCCCGCACTTGCACACATCTAATTTTCTCATATTACCCTACCTTTACACACATTCACATCTATAACAAGCCATATCTTAGAATTGAAGGGTTATTGACTAGTTCTTCAAAGAAAGTACGTTCTTTTAAATTGCAATTTTATATCCTTTGGCTTAATTTGAACTTCTAGTAGTAATCTTATTTGGGGCTACGTCACATTCTCATTTTTCTTTGTTGGATTTTGCTTTAGTAAAGATTGTGTGGGTTTTTGTTTTTATCTTCGAAATTATTCTGTTGTATGCCTACAATGTGTTTATCCTTTTGCCTCTTTGACGCTCTTTGCCAATGTTGGGCTCTATGTTAGAAGACTTTGCAAATTTCTATGGGCTTGGATTTTCCTAACTATTGATTTATTGTCTTGCCCACAAAGTGTTTGATAAATTTCACCAAAGACTTCTTTTGTGCTGTTCTTGGGATATTTTTGATGGCTTGCATTAGGCTTTCTACTTGATTATTCTAGCCACCAACCACATGTTCGATATATTGTTTCATTAAGATTTTCGTGCCTACTTGGGACACACTTCATTTACTAAGACAAATTCATTGAATTGGTTTAGGTGGCCGGTTAACTTCACGTGATATTGGAAAGAACACTTACTCCATGCCTCCTAAAAAGAAATCTAAGGTCACTGCCTCTTCCTCTACTACAACGTTTGATCGAAGACGATTCATTAGTTCCGAAGTAGAGGAACGCTATAAACAGAGTGAGATACATCGAAATTGCATTCTTGAGAGGGGCCTTGAAAATTTTTTGCCCGATAAAATACACAGTTTGGGATGGGAGAAGTTTACCGAGCAACCTACAGCTGCATCCATTCCTTTGGTGAAAGAATTCTATGTCAACGCCAATGAACACGAGAACTTCAAAGTTTTTGTCCGCGGTTTTTGGATCAAGTTTGACAGTGCTTCAATTAACAGGTTCTACCACACGCGGGATATACCCAATGATGACTATTCCCAACTACGCGATGAGGGTGTCAATCCTGAAGAGATAATTCGCACTATAGCTTGCCTCGGTACTGAATGGAAAAGATCAATTAGTGATGTAACTCACTTCCCTTCCTCTGGTCTGATACCTAACTGTAAAATTTGGCACCACTTCATATCATCCAAACTGATCCCCAATAGCAACACCAGTGAGGTCACCAAGGAACGAGCCTTACTGAGTTTTGTGATTCGGAAGGAATATTCTATTGATGTTGGCAGAGTCATTCTAAACAGCATTCTTCGCATCATAGTCGGGCCAGCTACAGATAGTTTGGGTCACCCCTCTTTGATTCATGACCTTTGCATACACGGGGGTGTTCTCGTGTGAGAAACTGATGAAGTGTTATACCCGGAACAACCACTTACATGGGAACTCCGTGATAGGCGTGTGGGACATCGGAACGTGTCTGACTCTTCTCAGTCATCTCATCCATTACCTCCTACACCACCACCTCCACAACCTTCTGATGCTACGGAGGACATCCTTCGACGTCTTGAAGTCATGGATTTGCGCATGACCCGATGGCAGGATGGCATGCAAGTACAAATGAATCATCTACAATCCACCATCTTTGACCAGTTTCATTATCAAAACGCTTGCATGGCGGTCATGGCATCTGCAAACCCCGAGCTCACCTTCCCTCCACCGCCATCATTTCCACCTCATTACACCCTCCTGCTCCACCTGATGTCGAGGAAGACAGCTGATGTCTTCACTGAGGTATTTCTCTTCCCCTTCTTCAATTTTCACATTGAGGGCAATGTATAGTTTAAGTTTGGGGGGGGGAGTGTATTATAAATTGTCTAAAATTGCCTAGTTTTTTATTTTGTGTGATTGTGTGCATTTTTTTTAATTCATTTACGTTTTTTTATTATTTTATTTTATTTGTATGTTTTGTTTTTAATTTCTTATTTGTGTGCATTTAAAGAAAAAATAATAATAATAATAATAGTAAATAAATAATTTCATTTCCTGATTTGCATGCTTGTGTGAGTTAGATAGCCTTGCCGATATTGATTTGTGTAATTGAGAACATGCGTTGAATTATGGGTTATGGATAAGTTATGTGCTTGAATTAGATTTTTGCTTATTTATGTAAAACGAAAATTATTTTTGCACGTGAGTTGATTGTGGCGTTGTGCATGAGTAGGTTGATTCATGTTTATAGATTGGATTAAAGAACTTAGATGCTAAACCCAAACAACCTTTGAACATCATATTACCTTTAAACCAAATATAGGATGTTTGGTAGATTAATCTGTTGTAGGGAAACTTGGAGATAAATGTGGATTCCATGTGTGCTAAATTTTGTGTGGATTGTCTGAAAATTGGGTGAAAACCTTAAGTTAGAGGTCAATTTTCAAGAATATGTTTTTAATAAGGGGCATTAAACTAATCATTGCATAAAAAAAGATCCCAATGAGAACAACTTTAATAATTTCATTGTGAATCGTCTCTTCGTAGCCTTTATGACTCGAGTGATTAAGCCTGTAAGGGTTTAAAAACCTGGTGCCCTAAAGTGATCTGATTTGGGAGTCATCGACCTAAAGCTTGCTACATGGTTCATTTAGAAAGCTTAAGAGAGTGACGTCCACACAAAAGGTGTTTAAAGAATAAATTTATATTTGAAAAAAAAATAAAGAAAAGAAATTTGATATCACATGCCTTGATTAAGCCCCGAACACTTGTTTTAAAGGATTAGACCTTTGATAAGGGGTTAGTAACTTGGTTGATTCCTAGAGGTTGAAGCAGTCAAAAATAAGGAGAATCCTCATCTGTTGATATGTTGAACTGCAATAGTGAAATCTAACCAAATTTGAGCGGTGTAAGAAATTAGTATTGAAAAATCAACTTTAGAATACACCTTGGGAAGAAAAAAGAAAACAAATTTGGGGGTGTGTGAATCCCACGAGCGAGGCAAGGAAATATTTGACTTTTAAGGTTGGAAATTGGGTCAATTTATTATTGTACAGCGTTGCGTTTAACTCTCCACTCACACACCCGTTTACATTGAATAGGCGAGAATTTGACGCTATGTTTTTAATCTTGAGGCAAGGTGTCTAACATAATGTGTTTTTTAAGTGATTTTATTTGTTTTAGTTGTCCTTCTGTGTTTGTTAATGATTTTCTTTAGTTTGGTATTTGCTCGAGAACAAGCAAAGAACTAAGTTTGGAGGTGTTTGATGAGTGTAATTCACTCATTAAACTAAAGCTTCTAAATCACGTTTTTTGATTTGTTCTTGGGCACTTTTGAACCTTTTGATGTGTGTGTTCGTGTTGTTTTGCAGTTTGGACAACTCTCAAGAAATTACCACAATTTGGAGCTTGTGATGAGCAAAAATGATGATCTTTGAAATGGAGCATGAATAAGCAAGTAGTGAAGAAGATCGGAATGGAAAATAGGCTCGGAAAATGAATAGGAGTGTTGCACGGCAGTACCATGGGCGCCACGGTGCCCAAAAGAAACCAATGATCCAACAGTGGGCTTGGCACCACGGTGCTAGACCTAGGCGCCATGGCGCCCAACGAGAGGAAACATGAGCAGTAGCACTGCCGCCACGGCGCGAGACTTGGGCGCCGCAGCGCCACAGCGCCACACATGGGCGTCGCAGCGCCGGATCTCGAAACGCATAAAATTCGAATTTTTAATTATTCCTCGGCCCAAGAATCGTACCCTAACCATTGAGGACTCCTAGAGAATGTAAATACCAAGATGAAGACCTAGATGAGGGGTTAGACGGCTGAAGAGGCAAGAGGCAAATGAAGCACCAATTGGGAGAAGATTGGCCCGATTTGGAGAAGAAATCAAGCAGCAAACTGAGTTTTTTCTTATCTTTTTCTTCTCCATGCACTTTAGTTTGTATTTCATTGCGTTTTTCTTCTCCATCATGAACTAAACTTTTAAATCTAGGGTTTGATGTAACCTATTTGAGACATAATTTAATTTCTTTATGGTATTTCCGTTTTTTTTTCCAGAATTGATTTGTATTGTTCTTGCTTAATGCTTTCAGTTGCCTGATCACCAATTAAATGAATTGATGCTCTAAATTTGATGCTCGAGAGAGGGAAATTTAGGTGTAATCTAAGAACAATATAACCTAGATTTGTAGGTTTCAAGAGAAAATGCGAATCTTTGAGGGTAAAACAAGAACCAAGTGCTTGATAATCTTTATAAATTTAATTCGGAATAGAGATATTGGGGTTAAAATATAGAGATAGGTTCTATTTGACGCTTGAGAGAGGGAAATAGAATTAATTTAGGAATCATGCCTATGAATTTGGGAAATGTTGATAGAAATATCTATAGGGGTTGAGAATTATGTCAATAATATGGTGAAATCACTCCCTAGATGTTACATAATTCTGATTTAAAATTTAGAAATTGCCTCGCTTTCCTTGCATTATTTAATTCATCAACATTAGTTTAGCATTCAAACATCAATTTAACATCCGATTGTCTAGATAAAGTAAATGCGGACACAATTATAGTACTCATTAGAAGTCGAATATCAATCCATGTGGGTTTGACACTTTTCAATTCCTTAATTTACTACAAAACTTGACATCATACGCTTGCGGTTAAATCACGTTACATAAAATGCATGGCAACCCCTACAACGTGCTCAAATTGCTATCAAAAACTACTAAAATTATGAAGTGAAATGGGAGTTAATCTTTACTGAACATATTGAGGAGTTCCTTTCTAAGTGGGAGCAAGCAAAATCGTTCGGATATAATGAGGAGACAATACCATCTCATAAGTACTATACGGACCCAATGGAGAGACGTGGCTTACTTCATGAGGGATCAGAATTATGGGCTGTATTTGGAAGAAAAATGGGATATGATCAATTTTAAAGGATATTGTCAAGATATCATAATTCTATGGAAGCACAAGAGCTAGTGCCAGAGCTCGAGCCCGAGCCAGGGCCAGAGGAAGAGCCTGAGGAGAACCAAGAGGAAGAGCTTGAGGAGGCCCAGAGAAGATAATCGAACTAGAGCCGAAAGAACCTAAGCAAGAATTCGAGCCACAATTTCATTAATTTGGTTACAGATTCTGAGCCAGAATCATGCATTACTTCAGACGATGAGACTCCACCAAAATAACATTCTTAGGACTCATAAAAATCAGATATATATGTTATTTGCTTACTAAGGAAAAGTTTTTATTTCTTATTTGGTGTTATTTTTAAAAACAAAATACTATATGTAAAGATTTGGAAATTCATAAGTTTTTCGCCATTATAAAAATTATTATTTTTATTATTATGGTTATTTTTTTGTTATCAAATATTTCTAAATTAAAATTTTATTTGTGTTAAGAAAATGGCAAGACGACAACAAACCAAGCTACGGTCATTAAGGATTTGTTGATGGATGTACAAGATATGGGTAGACAACAAGCACAAGTTGGTTCCCAAAATGCAAACATTAACAACACCAGCTCAATTGTGGAATAGTTTCATCGATATAAACCTCCAACCTTCGATGGCAAGGCAGACCTTCTGGCAGTTGAGGAATGGATAAGAGAGACGGAGCGAATCTTCAAATATCTGTCTTGTACTGATGCTAAGAAGATATTATGTGCAGAATTTATGTTAGTTGATGATGCAAGCCACTAGTGGGAGTCAGCATCGTGTACCAGAATAGAGGCATAACAACGTGCTCTGACTTGGACACAATTTAAGGACGAGGTGATGGGAAAATACTTCCCACAAGCTCTAAGAGATCGAAAGAAGACATAATTCCTTCAACTTAAATAGGGAAAGATGAAGCTTGAAGATTATAAGAAAAAGTTTGAGCAACTTTCTATGTATGCATCATGCCTGGAGAACACAGAAGCAAAGAAAGCAAAGAGGTTTGAGTTGGGATTGTGCCCTGAGACTGGTAGAATAATAGCATATCACCAATTCACTACCTATAGCCAGGTATTGTAGACTGCCCAGGCAATCTCAAATAGGTTCAAGATTGGCCAAACTTCCCAGTAAGGGGCCAAGTCTTCGGAAACATGGAAATGGAATGGGCCCAATGAAGAAAAAAGAGAAGGATAGAACAAGAAAGTCAACTTTGGATCGAACTTTGGCCGAGTCGTCTTACCCTATCCCAAGTGCAACAGGATGCATGGCGGTAAATGTTTGCTCGGGAAACACATGTGCTATCGATGTGGCAAAATAAGTCACATTTCCAAAAATTACAAAGAAGACACCTTGAAGAAGAACGATGAACAAGAAAAGAAGGGAAAGGCCTGAATTTTTGCTTTAGCCCAGGAACGGACAACAGAAGACCCGAACATAGGTAATTTTAAGGACGATTTCTTCTAAGGGGGAAGATTATAACAAAAGAAATTTTTTTAAAAATAAATAAATAAGAAAATTTATTGTTATACTTTTAAAAAAGGACAAATGAAATATATTTTAAATTCCTATTTTATCCAAAGTCAAATAATTAGATTTTGATAAGAAGAAATGAAATATATTGTTATTGGATAGGGATGTTAGTTCTTTTAGATTGAATAAAACAACAATAAAATACAATATTTGTTTTATGATACACGCCACCTTAGATTTTACTCTATCAAATAAATTTTGGATTTATCAATTAGTTTAGCCTACACCTATATATAGGTATGATTGGAAATCTAAAAGTTGCATACATTATTGTCAATCAATATACTTTCACCGAAGTAGAGAGGTTGAGAAAAGAATTTGGGGACGACCAATTATATTTCATTTTATTTAACAAGCTAAGATACTTTTATACAATTTCTTTCATTTCCTTATGCTTTTATATTCAATTATATATGAATCAAAGTTGTAGCTCTTTGAGTTAGCTTTCCAACGCATCTTGAATCACCTCAATCGTACATCGGACGAAAAAGTTATGCTAAAAATACTGAAGGACGCACAGTTTGTCGTTTCCAACTTAACTGAGCGCCGATGCGCACCCATGAATCTGAATTTGAGCAGCAAGCCCAGCACCACAGCGCCCATATTGGGCGTCGAGGCGCCGAATATGCGGGAAAATGCGTTTTTATATTTTTGGAATCTTTTCTTGGCCCAATTCAACCCTAATTCGTCCAAGATCCCAACATAGTATAAATGTCATTCACAAAACCCTATTTTGAAGAAGAAGAGGATGGGCCAAACACAACAATTGAATGGGCAAGATTGAAGACAATTCATCAAGGGCAAGGAGGCATGAAGAATATCAAGGGAAATTCCAATTAAAAGGTTCAAAAGAGTTCTTCTTTCTTTTTCTCTTTATGTTATTCATTAATTTGTTTAGATTTAATTCTTTCACATGGACTAAACATTAATTCTAGGGTTTGATGTAACCTACTTAGACATGTTTTGATTCCGAAATAATTATTTTATTTCATCTTTTCGCTTATTTATTTATGTTGATCCTTGTGCAATGCTTTCAATTAATTGGCTACTAATTGAATGATTTGATACTTTAAATTTTGGCACTCGAGAGAGGTAAATTTAGGCGTGATCTAAGACAACATAACCTAAATTTTGTAGATTTCGAGAGAAAATGCGATATCTTTGAGGCTTGTTTAAATTAAGAACCAAGTACTTGATGATTTTATGTTTAAGATCGGAATAGAGATAGGGGATTGATTCATTTGAATTCAATTGATATTATTATCAATTAGCTTTCATTTTAATTTAGATTTTTATTTTCACGTTAATTTTTATTCATTTTATTTCTATTTCCAATAGCCTCTTTGTTTTTATTTTCAGCTGTTCATGTGAAGAATGAGAAATCTTGACATACTATCCGTTGATCCTAAACCAGAATGCATATTTCACATTCTAAGGGGTATACAGAGAGACGAACGAGAAGTAATGGAAGAACAAGATACAAGAGTGGCTAATGATAACAGTCAACAAAGAGCTATTCGTGACTACATCAAACTAGTTGTACATGACAATTACTCCAGTATCACACGCCTAGCTATTGCTGCAAACAATTTTGAGCTAAAGCCAGAGCTAATACACATGGTGCAGCAGAATCAGTTTGGAAAAGGTATAATAAGAGATCGAAATGCTCATCTGGGGTAATTTCTGGAAATTTGTGACACTGTCAAGATGAATGGTGTTACTGAAGACGCTATTAGACTCTGCTTATTTTCATTCTCCTTAAGAGAAAACTAAAGCATGGTTCCAATTTCTACCATATGGATCCATCACAACATGGGAGGAATTAGCTAAGAAGTTTCTTATGAAATTATTCCCACCTTCGAAGGCAACGCAATTGAGGAGTGAAATTGGGCAGTTCAGATAGTCAGACTTCGAGCCATTCTATGAAGATTGTGAGAGATTCAAAGATGCATTTAGAAGATGCCCTTAGCATGGTTATCAGGATTGGGCACAAATCGAACTCTTCTACTATGGGTTGAATGCTCAAATATGGTTAGTGGTAGATTCTGCAGCGGGAGGGGTTTTGTTGTCCAAGTGTCCATATCAATGGCCAAGTGAGCATTCGAGTGTAAAGAGAGTTGCTGGCCTTTATGAGGTAGATCATATTACAGCCCTTGCAGCTCAAATGTCATCTCTCAATAATCAAATAGCTGCATTGACATCACAAGGAACTCAAAAGAGACCCGAATCTATTATGGCTGCATCCATGGCATATTAAAAGGCTGGAAGTTTGAACAAGTTCAGTATGTAAATGGTAGAAATTTCAATCAGAGAGGAAAGTATTCAGCAAACCAATATCATCAAGGACTACAAAACCATGAGAAACTCTATTATGGCAACAATGCAAATGTACTTCAGCCACCACTTGGGTACAATAAAATAGCTGCATTGACATCACAAGGAACTCAAAAGAGACCCGAATCTATTATGGCTGCATCCATGGCATATTAAAAGGCTGGAAGGTTGAACAAGTTCAGTATGTAAATGGTAGAAATTTCAATCAGAGAGGAAAGTATTCAGCAAACCAATATCATCAAGGACTGCAAAACCATGAGAAACTCTATTATGGCAACAATGCAAATGTACTTCAGCCACCACTTGGGTACAATAATCAGGCATCTGATGGAAAGCCATCATTGGAAGACATTTTGGAAACTTTCATTTCAGAGACTAGGTCGAGGTTCAACAAAGATGAGTCCAGGCTTGATAACATTGAGACATATATGACCAACGTGGGGGCCACAATGAAGAATTTGGAGGTACAAATTGGTCAGATAGCAACTGCGATACAGTCCCAATAGAAAGAAAAATTTCCCAGTAACACAAAGGTTAACCTAAGGGAACACTGTAATGCTATCATCTTAAAGAGTGGTAAAGTAGCTAAAGAATGCAAGCCTAGAGAGGTTGTGGTGCCTACATCGAATCCCATACTTGCAATGGAAAAATAGACTGAAGGGCAGAAAACTGAGGCAGAGGTAACAAAGAAGATTTATAAACCTTACTCAATTTCATTTTCAGACAACCCACCTATCTTGAAGCCCCCACTACCATTCCCACAAAGATATTTGAAGAAAGAGTTTGATGAGAAATTCACAAAGTTTCTAGAGGTCTTCAAGAAAATCCACATCAACATTCCCTTTGCAGAAGCCTTAGCCCAAATGCCTAACTATGCCAAGTTCTTAAAGAAAGTGATGTCAAAGAAGAGAAAGTTGGAGGAGTTCGAGACTGTTAAGCTGACAGAGGAGTGTAGTGCCATCCTTCAGAAGAAGCTCCCTCACAAATTGAAAGATCCAAGCAGCTTCAACATCCCGTGCAATATTGGTGGTATCACATTTGATAGGGCACTGTGTGACCTTGGAGCTAGCATAAACTTGATGCCCTTATCAGTGTTTAAAAAGTTGGGTCTTGGAGAAATGAAACCCACAACCCTCACCTCGCAAATGGCGGATAGACCGATCACATATCCAAAGGGCATTATTGAAGATGTGTTGATGGAGGTTGATAAGTTCATATTTCCGATGGATTTTGTGGTGTTGGACATGGAGGAGGATGAGAAAGTACCATTGATTCTTGGCCGACCTTTCCTGGTTATTGGAAGAGCATTGATTGATGTTCAAGAAGGAAAGTTGACACTACAAGTTAATGAAGAGCAAGTAACTTTCAACATCTATCAAGAAAAGAAAGTCCTAGAAAAAGGAAAAGTTAACACTTTCAAAATGATCCAATCAGCTGAAGTAATTGCAGGAAACAAAGGAAAAGGGGAATTATTTTATAATCCGTTAGTGCAATACATGGCAATTAGTAACTCAGAAAGGGATTCATCTATTTCTATACTTTAATTCCAATGTCTCCATTCCGAACTTAAACATAAAATCATCAAGTACTTGGTTCTTAATTTAAACAAGCCTCAAAGATATCGCATTTTCTCTCAAAACCTACAAAATCTAGGTTATGTTGTCTTAGAGCACGCCTAAATTTGCCTCTCTCGAGCGCCGAAATTTAAAGCATCAAATCATTCAATTAGTGGCCAGTTAATTGAAAGCATTGCACAAGAATCATCATAAATAAATAAGCGGAAAGATTAACTAAAATAATTATATCGAAATCAAAACCTGTCTAAGTAGGTTGTATGCTAGAATTAATGTTTAGTCCATGGTGAAAAAATTAAATCTAAACAAATTGATGAATAACATAAGGAGAAAAAGAAAGAAAAACTATTTTGAAGCTTTTAATTGGAATTTTCCTTGATATTCTTCATGCCACCTTGCCCTTGATGAATTGTCTTCAATCTTGCCCCCTTCAATTGTTGTGTTTGGCCCCTCTTCTTCTTCTTCAAAATAGGGTTTTTTTTAATGTTATTTATAGTATGTTGGGATCTTGGACGAATTAGGATTGAATTGGGCCAAGAAAAGATTCCAAAAATATAAAAACATGTTTTCCTGCACATCCGGCGCCTCGACGCCCAATATGGGCGTTGTGGCGTCGGGCTTGCTGCAAAATTCAGATTCATGGGCGCTGCCATCTTGGGCGCCTTGGCGCTCAGTTTGGTCGGAGATGACAGACTGCACGTCCTTCAGTATTTTTAGCATAACTTCTTCGTCTGATGTTCGATAGAGGTGATTCAAGCTAACTCAAAGAGCTTCAACTTTGATTCAGACATCATTCTCCAACTCGATCGTTTGCTTTGTCAAAAAAGTCTCAATGTGAGGCTGAAGTTGCGGAGCGTAACTTTTCGGTTGGAAATTTATTTGTGATCATATTTTGCCTAAATTTGATCCCTTTGACATCTTTCGTCATCCAATTGACTCCCTCAACTCTCGGATCTTCATATGAGGTTCGATACAAGTTTTGATTATTTGTATTTTAGTCCCCGAACTTTGGATCTCTTACAATTTGGTCCTTTTCTCCAATTTCGTCAACTTTTACTTATTTCTTTCAATTTCATCGACCAACATCACAATATCAAAACACTCATTAAAAAGCTCTAAAAAGACTCTCAATGGTAACAAAATAATGAATTAAGTGGTACAGATATAATAAGTATGAATCACTCATCAAATACCCCCAAACTTAATATTTTGTTTGTCCTCGAACAAACACCAAACTAAAGAAAATCACTAACAAACACAAATAAATAAATATAAACAAAAATACTTAAAACAAATAGTGCTAGATATCTTGCCCTTATAGCTTAGGATTGAAAACATAACATCAATTTCATGAATACTTCAATGTTACAATGCACAAGCTAAATTCTCACTTATTCAATGCAAAAGAGTATATGTGTGGAGAGTTAAGTGCAACGCTGTACAATAGTAAATTGATCCAATTCCCAACCTTAAAAATCAATTTTTTCTTACTCCGCTCATGGGAATCACACACCCCAAACTTACTTTATTTTCTCTTCCCAAAGATATCATCTAAGGTGAATTTTCAATACAAGTTTCTTACACCGCTCAAGTTTGGTCAGATTTTACTAATTATAGTTCAACATATCAATAAATGAAAAATCTCCTTATTTTTTACTGTTCAACCTCAAGGAATCAACCAAGTTACTAACCTCTTATCAAAAGGTCTAATCCTCTAAAATAAGTGTTCGAGACTCAATCAATGCATGTTATGTCCATTTTTTCGATATAAATTTATTCTTTAATCACCCTTTGTGCGGACGTCTCTCCATTAAACTTTCTAAACGACCCCTGTAGCAAGCTTTAGGTCGATGACTCCTAAATCAGAGGACTTTAGGGCATCAGGTTTTAAACCCTTGCACACTTGATCGCTCGAGTCATAAAGACTACGAAGAGACGATTCACAATGAGATTATTATGATTGTCCTCATTGGATCTTTTTTTTTCAATGATTAGTGCAATGTCCCTTATCAAACACATATTCTCGAAAATTGACCTCTAACTTAAGGTTTTCACCCAATTTTCATCCTATTAATCTCAGACGGTCCACACAAAAAATTAGCATACACGGAATCCACATTTATCTCCAAGTTTCCCTACAACAGTGCAATCATCCAAACATTCTATATTTGGTTTAATTTATAATAATGTTTAAAAGTTTTTTGGGTTTAGCATCTAAGTTCTCTAATCCAACCTATAAATATGAATCAACCTACTCATGTACAACGCCACAATAAACTCACATGCATAAATATTTTTCGTTTCACACAGATAAGAAAAAGTCTAACTCACACATATAACTTATCCATAATCCATAAACCAATATATGTTCTCAATAGTATACATCATTGCCGACAAGGCTATCTAGCTCACACAAGCATACAAAACACAAAATGATTTTTTTTTTCAGTGCACCCTAATAAGAAAATTAAAAAAAAATTGCACACAAATCACTCAAAATACACAAAATAAAAAAAAAATATGTAGGCAATTAGAAAATTTATGATACACCCCCGTACTTAAACTAAACATTGTCCCCAATGTTAAATTAAAAGAAAAG
>NW_019236129.1:330009-341807 GCF_002742605.1 Olea europaea var. sylvestris
GCAGTCGTGGTGCCAGAAATTGTGGAATTCAAAATAAATAAATTCTAAGTAATATGACTATGAACTTCTATTTTTAGTGTTATTCCAATTTTTATTTTCATGTGAAATTTGCTATTTAGGATTAAGGACATGTTTCAATTAATTATGTTTTCCGTATGTTTTATTTATTTTATAGATAGAACTAGAAAACTTTTTATGTTGGAGGTTTGACTAAATTTATTTAATTATGGAATGAAAATTTTGGTAACGATTTAATTTGTTAGAAATTGGGTCATTAAAAATTATGTTACTGGGACAAACAAAATGATGAAAGAATTTGATATTCAACATAACAACTTTTATGTTGCGAATCAGATTTAGCTTACATAAATTGTCACGGTTATCAATCAAAACTAGCTTGACTAGCAATTCAGTATTATCGTTTACATAAATCATAAAGCGACAGGTTAAGAAAACGATTCATTTAGGACTTTAAAGAATATCACTTCTCCAAGTTATAGTGCTTGTTCACAGCTTCGACTACATCCCAAGTGACCTTCATTCCATTTGGAAATTCAACCAGATCACCAGCCCCTATTTCAAAGAACCCATCTTGGCCATCAATGTAAACTTTCACTTTTCCTGCTAATAGATACATTGTCTCTTTTGCAGTAAATGTCCATGGAAATTTGCTCGGTTCACAGCTCCACCTGTTCATACAATATATATTATCATCAACACAAGCAATCTATCTATACAAATCAGATACTAAGCAAGCTCAATAGATTTAATGGTGATCAGCTATCTCTTGTACAAAGTAAAGTTGTGGTGCAACGTGTTCAACATTCAAGTTTCTAAAGATGAACTGGAGTTTCTCTAAGTCCACACTGTTATGGGTTGAATCTAACCTTGCAGCTCATACCCACAATTGATCAACAAGTTGACACTTAAGCTGAATTGGTTGAATTGATAAAAAATTTAAGAGTAAAACAGAATTTAGAAAAGGATGAAGGAGCAAAATAAGAAGTGAAAGGAAGAGGAAAGTTGATTTTCTCAACAATTCAACTGAATTTGCAGATCACAAAACTGATCCCAATGGACATCCTGCCCGTGGTAAGTCAGGATCAGATCCAACACATAACAATAGGGATTGAATCTTCTCTTTAGCCAATCCATCCTCCTTGTAGCTGTCTGTGATAGGTGTTACAGCTGTAATCCTATAACATTTCGGGTCTCTCTCCTGCCTTCTTGAAAGGGAATCAGCCACTATGTTAATGACACCCCTTTTGTACATGATTTCGTAGCCGAGTCCCTACAGCTTGGTAAGCCATTTCTGTTGTAGGAGAGTAGTAATCTGTTGTACAAATAGGTATTTGAGAGATTGATGGTCAGTTTTAGTCCTTGTTTGAGCCCCATTATTCAGTAAAAACAGATTTTGGAATAGTGATTTTTTGGAGATTTAAAAAGCTTTAGATTTGCGTGCAAAATTATTTTATTAAGAGAATGTGTAGTTGAAAATGAGTTTAGAGAAAAATGTATTATTGAAAAATGGGATCAAACAAGCGCTTAATGATAAAGTGGTTGCCTCTAGGTAGTGTCTCCATTTGTTCATTGCTGTAACTAAAGCCAAATGTTCCTTCTCATAAATGGACATTCCCATGTTTCCAACTCTATAGCTTTGCTTAAATATGCTATGGGATTTCTTTCTTGCATCAGTATAACCCCATTCCTATATGACATGCATCAGTTCAATAATGAATGGCTTGTTAAAATCAGGTAAGGTCAACGCTGGAATTGAACTCATGTTTAATTTGATAAAAGGCTAAATCTGCCACTTCTGACCATTGAAAGTAGTCCTTCTTAAGGTCTGAAAGGGGTTTGGCCAGTATACCAAAATGCTTGACAAACTTTCTTTAGCACCCAGTCATACCCAAGAATCCTCTCGGCTGCTTGATGTTCTTGGGGGCTAGGCTAGAGTTGCATTGCTCCAATCTTACTAGGATCAGCTGAAAGATTATATGACCTAAATACTCCACCTGCAATTGTCCAAAACTACACTTGGACAATTTGGCATTCATTTGGTGCTTCAGCAACAATCCTAATACTGTCTTAAGATGATGGCAATGATTTGTCAAATCTAAACTGTATACTAGTACGTCATCAAAGAAGACAAATACATATCAGAGAAGACAAAGCTTTGGAAGGTAGCTGGTGCATTGGTGAGGCCAAAGGGCATCACCTTCAATTCATACAACCATCGAATGCAGTCCTGTGTACATCCTGTTCAGTGACTCTGATCTGTTGGTAGCCGGCCCTGAGATCAATCTTGGAAAAGTATCTTGATCCATTGAGATCATCTAATAGTTCATCAATGAGTGGCACGAAAAGTTTGTCTTTGATGGTTAGGTTGTTCAATCGCCTATAATCCACACAAAATTTCCAAGATCCATCATTCTTTTTGACTAAGAGGACTGGAGAGGCAAAAGAACTGTTACTAGCTTGTATGATCCTACTATTCAGCATCTCCTTGACTAGCTTTTCTACCTAAGCTTTCTAAATAAAGGGGCGTCTGTAAGGCCTGATCTTAAATGGTTGGGCTCCTTCTTTTAGGGAAATGTGGTGGTCGTGATTTAGGGGGAGGTCAGCCTTTTGGTTCTTCAAACACTCGTGAAAATTGATTGATAGCATTTAGTATCATGCTGGGTGTATTCCCTTGCTTCTCATCACTGATTGTGTACGACTATCCCACAATACCATATAAATGTCTATTAAACAATTTCTCCACCTCCTTCATTTCTATCATCCTGATTGGGTGCTTTGGCTCATCCAATTCACTCCTAGTAATGATTTAGGGGGAGGTCAGCCTTTTGGTTCTTCAAACACTCGTGAAAATTGATTGATAGCATTTAGTATCATGCTGGGTGTATTCCCTTGCTTCTCATCACTGATTGTGTACGACTATCCCACAATACCATATAAATGTCTATTAAACAATTTCTCCACCTCCTTCATTTCTATCATCCTGATTGGGTGCTTTGGCTCATCCAATTCACTCCTAGTACCATGTTACTATCCCTAAGCTTAAGAGTTCTTAACTTGCACTGAAAGTCCCAACCTTGTACTCCACATACCAATGGTTGGCATACAGCTTTACTTTCCAGTTTGTGCCCATTGGCTACCCTGACTGTCATGACTCTATATTCATTAGTAGCACAATTAAGCACTCTAACTAATTTCTCATCCACAAAGCTGTGGATACTCCCACTGTCAATCAATATGGATATCTTTCTTCCTTTGATTATTCCAGACATTCTTATAGTTTTGTGCTTACACTCCCAGCCACAACATTAATAGATATCTCCATGATCTCTTCACCCCCTTGTTCCTCTTCAGACTCATATTCTTTATCCTCATTTGGCTCAACCTCTTCATCTTCATCTAGCAATATGAAGTTCAGGGATCTAATCTTGCAGATATGTCCTATGGTGAATTTTTCATCACATTTGTGACAAACCCCCAGGTTCTTTTTGTTTGGAAGTCTGGGGGTGTGATGCTCTTTGATTTTTGGAATCTGTTAATGGCTAGAATGGTTGATTCCTCTAGGCAAGCAATTTCAAATGCCTTGGTTAAGGTATCAGGTTTCATCATTTTAAACATGGATCTTATCTCTACTTTCTATCCACTGGTAAATACAGATATGTAATAAGATTCCGGAACATGAAGTAGGGCTAACATAACCTGGGCCTTCAATTCTTCATATTTATCCTAATATTCAGTCATTGGACCCACTTTTTTATCTTGCTAAATGATTCAATCACCTTTCCACCTTTGGTTTCTGAAAATCTTCTACAAATTTCCTCATAAAATAGGTTCCAATCTGCACCAGGATGGCTTGCAATGAAGCCATCAAACCATCTATCAGCCTTCCCTTTCAAGTACATCTATGCAATCCCCATTCTAAGTTCATCAAGGACTTGATGGAGTTGGAAATACTTCCTGGCTTTCCTCAGCCAATCACCGGGTCCATCTCCCTCAAAGTGTGAAAATCAATTTTTGGTAATGTATTGCTTCCCTTGAATTCACCTCTAGCATAACTTCTATTCTCACAGCTACTATTACCTTTTGTAGATAACACACTATCAGATCTCGAATTGATAATAGACCTTTCCACCTTTTAATTCCTCAGTCTTCAAATTAGCAGACATTTGAGCCATTGTAACTATCATTTTCTCATACTTGTGATTCATGTCAAGCACGGCATCCTCAATTTTTTTTCTTTTCGAAGACAAAGTACCTGAAGCATTTGATGTGAGGATTCCAATCCGGTAACAGCCTTTTAAGCTGTACCCAAATCACCTATCTCCAAGTCCAGTTTCTTAAAACGTTCATCTACAGCTTTTGCTCGTGTCCATGATCAGAAATTTTCCAGTCTAATACGTCCGCTCTGATACCAATTTGTTATGGGTTAAATCTGACCTTGCAACTCACACCCACAACTGATCAACAAACTAACTCACTTCAGCTAAATTAGCCGAATTGATAAACAATTTAAAAGTAAAACAGAATTTATAAAAAGGATAAAGAAGCAAAATAAGAAGTGAGAGGAAGCGGAAATTTGATTTTCTCAACAGTTCAACTGAATTTGCAGATGACAAAACTGATCCCTTCCTAAGCACATGATTCAGTATATATAACTAATTATTGCAGAAGAAAACGTATTTCTAAATGAATTGTAAAATGCACTTCTATCTATTACAATTTACTGAAAAGAAGCGGTGTCGTCTGTTTAATTGTAATACAATAACTTGGGAAATAAACGGTAACTTGATGTAAATAGGGTGATTGAGTGATAATGATAATTCAATGTAAATACGGTGACTTGATGTAAATACAGTGGCTTCGGTGATAACAGTGACTTCAGAGATATACGGTAACCTCAAGTGATATATGGTGACTTCAATGCACTTCAAATTATAGTTATTTGTTGTTGGTTTTGCATTCCCCGCCTGGTTCTATTCTTCCTTCTTCCCACTGGCTCATTATATGACACACAAGTCGTTCCCTAGCATTTATGTATACAACTTGCAAAAGTTAAAAGCAATAATATAGACATTCTATCTCTTACTCCTCCCTTGGGCACATTTTTTCTAACTTCATTTGTAATAATGACCCCCACAAAGAGCAAGTTACATTAGCCACCTGTGGTTTATGATACCTGCTAGTTACACAAAGCGGTACAAAGCACATCTACCAAGCATATGTTTTCCATGATCACCTGCATTTCATCAACTTGGCATTGTGATGGTAACTTTCTTTGAATTTCCTATATATGAAACTAGAGGGGAGATTACAGCATTTTTCTTTAAATTACGTAAAGTGAGGGAGAAATCAGCTTTTTAATAGTGAATTTGTCAATTGTGAGAAATTCAGTGATCCCCCCCGCTTGAACAACAAACGCTTATGGTTGCAAATTAGATCTCTCTCAGCCTAATCGGTTCAATTCTTGTTGGGCTTCTTGTCCCAGTTGTTCTGATTTCTCATCTACTTTGGCATCAAGGGTAATTCATATATAATAATGAAACATGCATCAAGAAGCAAAATAACACTTTTCATCTCCTTGGCAAGGGATTACTCGACTGCTCACTATTATATTTGCGGTTAACAAAATACCGAAATATTAAGCACTTTCAACTTTTATTCTTAGAACTAATGAAAGAATATAGGACAGAAGACTCACTACCCTGCTCTAGACACCAGTATTCTGGTTAAAACAGACGATGCTCGTGTCAACCGAAACAAAACTATTAAAAAAAGTGGTTTCAATTAGACGTATTGTAATTGATTGTAGAAAAATGCACAAATTTAAAATAGTTGAACAAGCAGACACACAGAGAGAGAGAGAGAGAGAGAGAGAGAGAGAGAGAGAGAGAATGGGGAAAAAAAAGAAGAAGAAGAAGAAGAAGAATGTACGTACGTTGGCCAGGACGAGATAGCGAGATCGTCAAGCTTAGATTGAGGAGGATTTGTTTGAATCTTGACTCCGTATATTTCCCTTGTCATTCTCACTGCTCTCCGATTGTCTTCTTAGTTCTTCCACAATTCGATTTGAAAGTGAGTAGGACCTTTTGAGCTCCGACCTACAATGGGTGCCAAAGGGTAAAGCTGGTGTACAGCCAGAAGATGGGGGATGCCCAATATAAAAGGAAAATGCCCCCCTCGACGTCATGGCAATGGGCCGGAACTTTAACCCTCGAGTTTGCGGGTCGAGTCGAGCTAAAACCACCAGTCGCTCGCGAGCTCGTATTTTATTTTATTTTTAATTTTTCTCTTTTTTTTTGGGATAAATTTGCACATTTTTTACTTTTTTTTATAAATTTACATATTTTTTGACAAGCATCAAAAAAGGGCTCGTGGGCACACGGTTCATGAGCGCTCGTCGACTTGTGGGATTGAGCCCCCTGCTCAGCTCAGGCTTGGGTTCGTCATTTGACGAGCCACTCGACTCGTTTGACATCCCTAAAGTCATCTCCAATTTATAATCCAAAACACAAAAATTCACCATTTTTTGGTGCAAAACAACTTTAATACAACACTAATGCAAAGTGTACAAAGTAATTTTTACCCTTTCTTTTCATTTTCCAAATAAATTAATTAAAGGTATTCGTGTCATTTGTGTTTTTAATACAATAAATTATTATTATTATTATTATTATTATTATTATTATTATTATTATTATTATTATTATTATTATTATTATTATTATTATTATTTGCATTTAAAATAAATTTTATAAAAAATAATAATTAATGAATTAATTGAAGGAAAAAAAATTTTAAAATATAACAAACACAACTATTTCTTAAAGTAAACACAAAATATATTAAACAACAACATACATACAATATTCTAATTTTATTTGAAGAAAACGATATGAATTCTGATAATTAAATTGCAATAATATTTCGACTTCGTGATATCCTAGTATCCTAATTCGAATGCGTTGCACTATTTTTTAATGACATAATTTAATATTTTTCATTGTTGTAGTGTTTTCATAAATTGTACTATGTTTTTTATATTTATTAATGAATTTAATCTTTTTCGTAATTTAATGTAATTATTTATTTTGCAATTTATGTATTTATAAAATAATAAAATAAATAAATTTTCAAATAAATAAATTGTTAAGATAAAAAAAAGGGAAGAAAATAATTAAATAGTATCCATTTGGTGTAAGTTTTGGTATAATAGTTGGAGATGAATTTTAGTTTAGTGTAAAATTTGGATCAAAATTGTACAATATGTGGTGCAACACTAGAAATGGCCTAAGAGAGGAGTGTCAAAACTGATGTACAAATAGTAGAACACAATAAAAAAATTGTGACAATGGGGTGTCGGGGGGCCATATGGAATGACCACCTCCATTCGAACTCCTTGTGGATTTGGCTGACCTAGTGCATGTTTGGCAAAACTTACGAATATATATTTCATAATCACCCTTTTAGATAGAGTAATGTTATTTATATGTTCGTTTAATTGTGCTTCTAATTTAACGTCACTTAGTGAAACCTAAATTGGTGTCATAACACTAGTGATGCTAATAGAATTACTCGTCATAACATCAATAGTAGTGAATAGCATTTTTATAAAATAATAATGTTATCTAGTACTATTAGTGTTAGAGCATCAATTTAGGCTGCATAATGTGATTGATTCAATTAAAAGTATCATTATGTAATTCATTTAATTTTGTCTCATTTGATACCACTTAATGCTACCTAAACTGATTTTATAGCACTAGTGATGCTAAATAGTACTCCATCTATCACATGAAAATATATTTGTTTTCCTTTTATTTGTCCTAAATTATATGTCACTTTTTCTGTTGAGAATATAGCTAACTTAGTTTTCTAAGATACATCTCTCTAATATGTCTTATTATCAATAAATATGAATTACTCCTATTTAAATTATTATTTAATGTAGATGTATATGCAAAATTATTATTTATATCTACCTGGACAAGAGAAGTGGAACCAGTGAAGACCGATTTTGAACTATACTAGCTATTTCCTAAATATTATTGTCACGTGCACCAAAAGTCTGTCTATTTGATTACCATGTAGATTGCAATTCACAAAATACATTGAAAATTCTCTTAAATATCTGATTTAACATTTCTCTAAACAGGTAAGTAGGCACAAAAAGACAAATTTTCAACCATCCTAAACAGTTTAAACAAAAATAAACATTATAACTTCAAAAATAGCTAATTTATACACTTATCTAGACCATTGAATGAAAATATTTTGGAGTACTTTTGATAAATTATATCTTAATCTTGTGTATTTTTTGTCCGTTAGGTGAAACTTAACAAGTTGAAGAGAAATTAGAATAAAGGAACCAAAATCGACAAAAAATGATGATTTTCAAAGTTTGGGTGATATTTGATTCAACCCACAAAATGAAGATTGAAAATCATATGGAGTCAATCTAACGATAATCCAAAGTAAAAAAATTCATCTTCCTTGCGTGCACCAGGGCCATATTTTTCACTTCCAAAGCCAATTTCACTTGCCCATGAGTGGGCATGAATATTCTCTGGATGACAAAGACCAATTTTTCTTTTGTGATATGAATTCTTTTGAACTCAATTTGGATGTATTTCTTAACCGAATTTTGCCACATATAAGTACAGGACAAAGGGCAAAACATTAAAGGATCTCTCTTTAACATCTCATACCTCGTCATATCACATAATCAATCAAGATGATGATTTTTAAATCATCATATTAAGATAAAACACAGCAAGGACTTGAATGCTAATTACATCAAGAACTTGAAAATATAAAACTTGAAATTGAAGACAATACTTCTTGTATTCATATGTTCAGGATGATAAATTTATATTATTCTTCTTGTAATTTTATAGAAATCATGTTATATTAAATATTTTTTGGATTAGTTGAAGATGAAACTTATATTTTCTTAATTTTAATTCAAAAACTAGCAGTTAGTATATTTAGAGTTTACTTCTTGTAGTGTTGAAAAATTTACAATAAGTTAGAACTTTGTAAAATTCACACGCAGGCAATAAATGTTAGGTGTTATATCCATAAATTACGTGGCATGCACGTGACGAAGAAATTCCCATATTAGCTGACGTAGCATCGACTATTTAATTGATTGGATCCTTTTAGCCCCCGTTTGAGCCCCATTACATTACATTTTATTTTTCTCTCTTTTATTTTTAATCACACAATCTTCTATAAAATAATATTACACGTAAATCGAAAATTTTTCCTTCTTTTTCAACCTCTCGTTTTTCAAAAAAATACTATTCCTCCCATTTTCATTACCCAAAAATGGGGATCAAACGGGGGCTTAATTAAACAATTGCATTTTGGACTTGGAGCCTAGCCCGTCATGCCTACTTGATCCATTTATTTCTTTATAAATATGTGATTAATTTCATAATAAGCTATGTTTTCCAACCCTAGTCAAAATTCCTTCTCCCTCGTTTGCACTCATATTTTTCTCCTCCGGTCATTGACTTTGCTGTCGGAGTGTAAATGGTTGTCGTACATTTTTCTCGATCAGCGGCCTTTATATTCTAACGGGAGTTCAGTGTGCAAGTAAGTCTATATGCAGAGGACGTGGTCGGAATTCTGTTAGCGCATTTTTTGCAGTCAACATATTGGTACCGTCCGTGGAAAATGGCATGATTAACCACAAAAAAATCGCGTTAGAAAAGGCCTATCAAAAGACACCTGAAGAAAAAGATGACGATCGGAAAGTATTACTTTCCCGGCAACAATTTCTTCTACCAGAAAAACAGAAAAGACAGTAATCAAAGAGGGTTTTAGGGGCAGATTTCTTCGACTAAAATATCAAAGATGGAAGATTCTAGTTCGTTTTTGAAGCACTATAGAAAACAGCAACAAAAATGGAGGAGCTACTGGAAAGAGTCAGAGAGGACATATTTTGGCAAAACGAAAAGTTATTCTGTCTTCAAAGAAAAATGAAGCTAGACTCATTTATAGATTCATCCACTAACATCCAAAATCCCATCCATTCTGGAACTGCAAATTTATTTCTTTTCCACAAATTTTGACTTAATTTATGAAGTGGAAATTGGGTAGAATAGCCTATTTACAATGTTTGTTTGGAAAAATAGCCTTTGACCAAAATATTAAAGTTAAAATAAATATTTTAATATTAAAAATATAAACTGTCTAAAATACCCTTATAGCAAAACAAAACAACAAAATTCAAAGGACCCATTTCCCAAATCAAAATCTCGTCTCCTTCTTCCTATCACATTCACATTCCAAAATCACAAACCCTAGATTTGGCATGGTCAATAAATCTGTCAAAACCAATGCTAAAAACTCTTCTCCCTCTAATTAATTCAAGCACACCATTGTCTTTGTTGACCATAATTTCCCATTTTCTCTATTTCACCAATAGTACAGATCCTTGATTCTTATTCTAGAGCCGGCGCAACTCAAGAAACAGGTATTTTTTCTATTGTTGAAAAGTTAAACATCTATTATCTTGATTTTCATTATTATAAGTTTGTAGTTTTTTCTGTTTATCCATTATTTACCGGTGCCTATTTTTCGAAGAGGATTATTTCTTTTTATGTTTGCTTTTTTGGATTTTGTGGAGTTAGTAATTAAAATGAAAACTAACTGTGCTTTAGTTGAATTGGTTGATATTGATCATTTCTTGAAGTGCCGATTTTGGGTTCTTGGTTGACTTTATTGTTTTTTTCTGGATTTTTGAATTGAATTCTTGAAGCTGACATTTAGCGTTTTCTTGTTGAATCTTCTGAATATATTCAGCGTTGGTAAATTGATGTCGCTTCAACAATACTAAATCGGGCGTGGGGTTGTTCGTTTTCTTGATAAATTCGTTTCTTTTTTATTTACTTCGCTTGGAGCCTGAACAATTATAAATGACAATGTTGAGAAAATGTAATGTATGTATTGGGAATCCCGGCATTGTACTATTTATCTTAATTGCGTAAACTGGAGATGTTCTTCCATGGATCAAAGTTAAGATACATAAAATAACACAATAAAAATATCTCCAGACTTAAATATGTTAATTCAATAATTTACAAGAAGAATATGATGGCCAATTCATTTAGCTTTTCTAGTTTTTTCTCCTGGCAGAGGTGTAGGAAATATTTATTTATTTTTGTATAATTTAATAAGATGTGGAAATTGGGTAGAATAGCCTATTTACAATGTTTGTTTTTGGAAGTGCAACGTTATACAGAAAGATGTGTAAGTTGAATATTTGTTGTGCACATAGCAAAAAATACTTCATTAAGTTGATAGTGTTTATTAACCAGTAGTCCTCTTCTAGTTTTTCTAATACTTACTGTGTAGGGATAGATTAGTTACACTCATTTCTACATCCACTGGAGTTTGGATAACCGACAATTGTGATTCTATTTTAAGATAATCGTATTGTCAAGTAGAATTCAACTTTTAAAAGAATCTTGTTTATATGTCATGTTTTGTAGTAGCAATTTTGCATCAATAAGACATTTTGTGAAGTTTTACATTTTTGCGATTCTGAATTTTAGATAGAATCCAACTGTATGTCTAATAAAAAGTTAATCCTTGGGGTAAACTCCATCTGAATCCATTTCAATACCATCAATATGGGAGCTCATCTTTCTCTCCTGTAATTTACTTACAGATTCAACCATCTTCATAAAGAATGTCACCTGCAGTAATTAGATTGTTTTATTTTTTTGGGAAATGTCACCCTGCCGTTTATGCAATTCTGAAAATGTCACCCT
>NW_019236129.1:342222-348046 GCF_002742605.1 Olea europaea var. sylvestris
TGCCCAAAGAAAGCTACACATACATAAATGTAGAACACTTGTCAATAGTTGATGACCTAGATGCTTTTAATAGTTATCCTTGGGGAAGAAAGGCGTTTGCCCGCACAATTGATGTATTCACGAGAGACTGGAAATCGTTGGTGAAGTCATACTTGATAAATAATGAGAAATATCCATATTCAATTTATGGATTTCCACTCGCCTTGCAAGTAATGTAATTTATTATTCATTTTGTTTAGATTATAATATTTTGCATCTTATGTAGATTTGGGCTTATGAAGCCATACCATCTATTGGACGGAGATATGGTGAGAATCTACAGGAGGCTGACCTTCCCAGAATATGTCGATGGAATTCTTCTGAAATGCCTAACTACAAGGATATTGGTGCAAGTATGGACGAACCAAATGTAAGTAAATTTTAAATGTACATCAAAATATGTAGTGTACTTTATAACAACTAAGTGCGCCTCTCATTTTTCATATAGATTGTTAAATGTACATCAAAATATGTAGTGTACTTTATAACAACTAAGTGCGCCTCTCATTTTTCATATAGATTGTTGTTCATTGCACACTGAAGCCTACGTCGGAAGAGGCTTCCAAAGCATATTGGACAGAGATTCATCGATTCGAGGATGAAGTAGAGGATCCGACAGTTGATATCTTTGTGGATAAGGAGAATGTAGCAGATTCGTCCATTCGTGTTGATCTTCCTCAGCAAACTTGCCACTCTCCTAATGCATCTACATCTCCTCGGGAGCCATCTTCTTTTCATAGGCCACCTACGTCTACAGATGCTTATACATTTCATCCGGGACCATCTACATCATATCCATCTCTGTATCCATCGAGAGATGAGTTCGCTCAGGAATTGAGAATGCAATTACTACAGATGGTAGAGATTTTAGAGAGGAAAAATGAAGGGCGGATAGATGAGATGCGATCTTACATAGACCAAAGGTTTGATTGTGTTACATCCTTTTGTAGACAAATTGATTAGAAGATATCATCTGTTGTGGAGTGGATGAAGAATTCTAACCCGTCAACAACACCTTACACATATCACTCTCCTCTTCGTAGTGGATTTATGAATACTGGAGAACCATGTGATGTAAATGAGGATCCACTTGTACATGTAGAAGTTCAAAATGATGAGAACCAAGATGACAATGAGGAGAGAGAAGTGGAAGATTATGTGTTGGCGAATGAACCAGTTATTGTAAAAGAAGCAACGTTGCCCACATATGGCAATGAACAAAAACAAGCAGATGATATGAATAAATGTCCAAATCCCATTGAAGTGGAAAATGAGCAAAGGCAAGCAACAGATTTGCCGAATGATGATGAAACTCGTGTGGAAGAGAGAGATACCTGTGTACCAATGGATTCTATAGCACATGGTGATGTAATGGAGTCCATCCCTATAGTGGTGGAAGATGAGTCTGATAAGTCTAGTCAGATTGGGCACGGGATGAGAATCAAGAAAAGGTCACTTGTTCTTAAATCTCCGTTCACAAATCCGGAGAAGAGAAGGAAGCTTCGCAATGTAAATGCATTTGACCCATTTCGAGAGCTAGATCCGGCTAAGGCAGATGACTTACAGAATTGGTTGGTTAATGCACCTGACAGGTAACTATTCTTACATTAATTATTTTTGTGAAGTTGTAATTTATGTTCTTATGTTATTTGTTTTATGCAGTGGACATGTGGACATAATGATGTTCACGAAGCCAAAAAGTTTCTTTCTTGAAATTCAGAAGCAATTTGGATGGCTCGATAGTGATGTAAGTACTTTAGCATTCTATATTTTTCTCGTACTTCATTTCATTCTTAAACGGCTTTATACATCTACAACACATTGACATAGCGTTGTTGTTGATGAGGGCACGAATGCATACATATCCTACTGTGTTCCCACAAGATTGTGCAATTTTGGATTGTGCTTTTACTAACATGTGCACCAAGAGGTTTGAAGATTTTGAGCTGCATAAGAAAGAAAAAAATCCAGTAGAAGACTTTAAATGGATGAAAAATATGACAAGATATATATATGGTAAAAATCCAGAATGGAGCAAGCGATGGGATTCTTGTACATCGTTGTACATTCCCTGCAATGTAGAAATGAAGCACTGGATTGCACTTAAAGTGGACTTTGCCGAACGAACTATATATGTATATGATAGCATGAAGAGTTTGACTCGTTTTGGAAAATTGCAAAAAATCATGCATCCAATTGTGAAGGTGATTCCTAGAATGATGAAGGAAAGTTTGTTATTCGGGGAAAACTATCCACACAAGCAGTTTCTATGGCGTCGACATGCAGACGCTCCACAACAAAACAATGCGTAAATAATCTATCTTTAAAATTTTTTAGATTTTCACTTATTTTGAGAGTGCATATATTTATTATGACAAATATATATTCGCAGGGGAGATTGTGGGATGTACGTTATCAAGTTCATAGAGCTTTTATCGGCGGGATTAGACGTGAAACTTATATCCGATACTATGATTGACAGTTGGAGGAAGAAACTAGCCGCTGAAATTTTTGCTATGCATTTCGATCCATAATTGTTTTTTCAGTATATTTTGCACGTTTATGTGGTTGGAAGATTGAGAACTCTGATGCTATTTTTGTCTACATGGTAGTTTTGAAATGATGTAGTTGGAAAACATGTGCACGGATGCTGATTTTTGTCTAGTCAGTTTTGGATGTTCATCAATCTTCCTATGAAATTTATGGATGTTGATATTGTGTACTCAGATTTGGATGCTGATCAATTAGATTTGTCTAGTTTCTTTGGATGTTGATTTTTTGGATGTTGATCAATATTTTTTATAAATTATATTATTTTCATTATAGGATGTTTCATTCAAATATTGAAGCAGACATGGTTGAAAGGAAGATGCAGTTTGTCATAACTTTATCTATATGGTGTTGAAAAATAGACTATTATATGAAAAATGGCAGTTCTGCGTTTAAAACGACAACATGCCATTTGGGTCATAGGACTAAAGTGTTCTCCTAAAGTGCACCAAAATGTGCTATGATTTGTGTGCCCTAAATTCCAGTCATACTTGTAACAGGATCGCATGTACTGAATGAATACACGTGATTTTTTGTATACCGTATACCTTAAATGGCACCCATTAGAGTAAAACGTCAATATGTCGTTTTGGGTCAAGGAGTCTCGAATTCATTCCAAAACTAGTGAATTAGTGTTGAAATATCTTTAAAACACTGTACGTCGAAAAATTGTAGTATAGGTTTAAACCCTATACCCTGAGCCCCATACCCTAAACCCTAAACTACAACCATACGTTTGAAACGCCCAGCTGCCGTTTTGGGTCCGGAGGTACCGATTTCACTTCGAAAGTAACGCAACGATGTTTGGGACATGATACACGTTCGGGACACGTTGAACGTCTACACGTGCTACGATTTGCATATCACACTTTCCCCTTAGGTCGTTCTTCATTGTGAAGCGGAGTGTAGTGCAGTGTAGTCGGTGGGACTATAGACAAACTCACTATAGTTCGGACAAATGCGTCGATCGTAACGACGAAATGTAATTCGAACCTTCGTCGTTCAATTTTCAAGTGCTTACGAGCTTCATTGCACCAAATGGACACGAAATGAGTAGAAACGTCGCCCATACGTTTGAAACGTCCAGCTGCCGTTTTGGGTCCAGAGGTACCGATTTCACTCCGAAAGTAGCGGAACGATCTTTAGGACATGATACACGTCCGGGACACGTTGAACGTCTACATGTGCTATGATTTGCTTGTCACACTTTCCCCTTAGGTCGTTCTTCATTGTTAAGCGGAGTGTAGTGTAGTGTAGTCGGTGGGACTATAGACAAACTCACTATAGTTCGGACAAATGCGTCGATCGTAACGACGAAATGTAATTCGAACCTTCGTCGTTCAATTTTCAAGTGCTTACGAGCTTCATTGCACCAAATGGACACGAAATGAGTAGAAACGTCGCCCATACGTTTGAAACGCCCAGCTGCCGTTTTGGGTCCAGAGGTACCGATTTCACTTCGAAAGTAGCGCAACGATGTTTGGGACATGATACACGTTCGGGACACGTTGAACGTCTACACGTGCTACGATTTGCATATCACACTTTCCCCTTAGGTCGTTCCTCATTGTCAAGCGGAGTCTAGTGTAGTGTAGTCGGTGGGACTATAGACAAACTCACTTCTAGTGTAGTGTAGTCGGTGGGACTATAGACAAACTCACTATAGTTCGGACAAATGCGTCGATCGTAACGACGAAATGTAATTCGAACCTTCGTCGTTCAATTTTCAAGTGCTTACGAGCTTCATTGCACCAAATGGACACGAAATGAGTAGAAACGTCGCCCATACGTTTGAAACGCCTAGATGCCGTTTTGGGTCCAGAGGTACCGATTTCACTTCGAAAGTAGCGGAACGATGTTTAGGACATGATACACGTCAGGGACACGTTGAACGTCTACATGTGCTATGATTTGCTTGCCACACTTTTCCCTTAGGTCGTTCTTCATTGTTAAGCGGAGTGTAGTGTAGTGTAGTCGGTGGGACTATAGACAAACTCACTATAGTTCGGACAAATGCGTCGATCGTAACGACGAAATGTAATTCGAACCTTCGTCGTTCAATTTTCAAGTGCTTACGAGCTTCATTGCACCAAATGGACACGAAATGAGTAGAAACGTCGCCCATACGTTTGAAACGCCCAGCTGCCGTTTTGGGTCCGGAGGTACCGATTTCACTTCGAAAGTAGCGCAACGATGTTTGGGACATGATACACATTCGGGACACGTTGAACGTCTACACGTGCTACGATTTGCATATCACACTTTTCCCTTAGGTCGTTCCTCATTGTCAAGCGGAGTCTAGTGTAGTGTAGTCGGTGGGACTATAGACAAACTCACTATAGTTCGGACAAATGCATCGATCGTAACGACGAAATGTAATTCGAACCTTCGTCCTTCAATTTTCAAGTGCTTACGAGCGTCATTGCACCAAATAGACACGAAATGAGTAGAAACGTCGCCCATAAGTTTGAAACGCCCGGCTGCCGTTTTGGCTAAACAAACAGTTCTGCTGTCATTTTTATCAGAATCTGACTTACAAATCTATTTTAATTGATCAAAATATATCACAATGTAAAGATTAAATAAATGATTAACATCCATCCGTCCGTAACAAACGTGAATGAACAAAAATGAACATGAAATGAGTAGACATAACACCCATACATTTAAAACGACCTGATGCCGTTTTGGTCTGAACAAATTGTGATGCTGTCATATTTATCAAAAATCTGTCTGAAGTAGCTATCATACTTTGTCAGACAACTATCACAATATATCAAAAATTATCATAATCTTTTATAATTTCAAGATTATGTTAAACAAAAAATGTTCTATGCATCTGTCAACTAGTGTAGAGCATTTTTGCAAGTCAGACGATTATGGCCCCTCTGGCCACACCTACTACATTTACGAGTCTTTTTTCCCTCTCCTCTTGATGGAATTCGACGGTTTTTTGGACGTCCACTTTGTCTTCGATTCGAAAGGGGTGGTAACACCTTTGGCTGATTGGAGATTTCCCAGTCAGCCTCATTTGCCACTGGATATATACATTCAGCATATGCTTGTTTCCAACGCTAGCTGGTATAATAAGGTGAGCACAAATTTTAACAAGATATTCCTTTAAATTTTGCTACTGCAAGTGCATGTTTGCAAGGAAGCTTTTCCAAATCAAATTCCCTACAACTACAGGTTCTTGCCTCTAAGTTCACGATATGCATTTCATTCTCAACACCGA
>NW_019236129.1:348051-355917 GCF_002742605.1 Olea europaea var. sylvestris
AAAGAAAGAAACCAACTAACATCCATATCGTAAGTAATCTTCATTGGCGGAACTGATAATTTTGCCATGTTGGGAACGAGAAATTTCATCTCGATGTCATACACATTGGGATCAACCTTAACTGCTTTTCGGATTTCGTTATACAACTCTGTATATGAGATTGTTTTTGATACAAAAATATTTGTTGCGGTGTCTTCATCATTCCCTATCCATTTCCAACTCCATTCATCTTCATCACTCTTTTCAAATTTAACAAAATAACAAATAACAATCATTGCACCAAAGTCCATATCTGCAATTCAACAAAAATATATATAATATATTACCCAATTAATTGTCAAAACTGAATACTATAAATCATAGCTTCAATAACAAACAAAAGGCCACTCATATTGTTACAAAACAGATTTAAGCAGAACAAAACGGTATTCTGTAGTTTAAAATGTGTATGTGCCGTTTAAATTTATTTATGATAATAAAATGCTATAAAAGAATGGGGAAACAACTAATTTGCCAACAAGTATATCAATACCTCCATTGTCTTATTAAAACGGCAGCCAGCTGGGAAAAAAGGGCACCCAACTACTGAGAAACGGCACCATTCCGTTTCAATATTTTACAGCAAATTTTAATTATCCAATTGATTTTTCTCATAGTATACAACTAGAAAATAACAACAAATCTATAATTTTCAATTTATAAAGCTCACCTTCAACTGTGTGAAATCGATTCTTGCTAACCCACCTCCAAAATTTGCACTATTTCATTTGTTCTTGGTTCAAGAAAGGGAACTTCAACATGCAATCATTCATTGTAAGCAAGAATAATGCATATGAAGAAGAATACAACTGAATTTTAAGGAGAGTTTAATATGGTGAGAATGGACTTGGAAACGAGAGAAATGAAGGGGATTTAGGGATTTATATTTGGGGATTTGGGTAATATTCATTTTCAAATTGGATATTTTATTCATTTCAACTTAAGGGTATTTAAGACTTTTAATATATAATCAAATAGACTTTAGACTATTTAAACAAAAATTATTGATATAGGCTATTTTACCAAAGATTATGGTTGACTAGGCTTCTTAAACAAAATCCTCCATCAGGCACTTGTGCAAAAATTATTCCAACTTGAAATGGTGTTTGAACTGTTGCCTGAGCAAAAGAAATACAGTCTCTAGCCGCAGCTCTTGAAAAATTGGCTAAAAGTCTCCTCTCGGCGGCCACCTCCAATAGTCAGCACCTTGCAATAAGCGTAGGGTAGTACAATGCTCTTCTGATTTTTAGTCCACATTTATGGTGATGGAGACAAGTCTTGATGGCAGCTTATTGAAATGGTTTAAGCCAGCTATTTTGTTTGAGTACTTTTAAAATTAACCTGATCAAATCATCTAAAATTCACATTGACTTCTCAACAAAGGAATATTATGAAAATGGCATATCCAATATTAAAAGACAAAAATACCCTTAAATGTATTATTCGATTACAAAAGTTGGTTTTTTAAAAGACATGAATACCTTTTCACTTAACAAATAAAAATCAAACACTTCCTACATTTATTATCTGTATACTCCAACACAGATAAATAAAACACTCTCATCCTTCATCTGCAGAAACTTAAAAATTTATTGAAATCAGAAGTCGAAAAATTTGTGGACATCAATTTCGTCGGTTCGGTAAGTCTATATACGCAAATTTAATCTTATTTTTGTTAAATTATTATATGTTTAAATCGATAAATTGTATTTCGACATTTAATGATTCGTAGAAAAAAATTTAATAGATCTGTAATTTTTTAAGTATTTGACTGGAAAAAATTTATCTGCATATATGCCGGCACCGGTGAATCGACTGTTTGACCGGCTGTTTAACAGTCGGTCAAATAGCCGGCCAAACAGCCGACTGTTTGACCGACTAAATAGCCGACCGGCTGTTTGCCAACTGTTTTCTTCTTTCCTCCTTTTTTTGGGTTATTTTTATTGATGTTGATATTTTTCTTGTAATTAAAAATTCTATTTCAACATGCAGATATAGTTGTAACCCCAGTTTGTTACTTTGGTGATTTCGAACTGGACGAAAAAGATCAATGGGTATGAAAATGGACAAGTGATAAACGTGGTGGTATCGCAATTTCCATATCATCAGGTACATCATATGCAGAACTATATAATGATTTTCAGAATAAGTTGAATGTTGATCCTTCTCAGTACAACATGAAATTGAAATTTAAATTCAGCGAGCATGCATCAGTTCCGATTCCACCCATAATGATTTCTTCTGTTGATGAAGTGAATTATCTGATTGAACTGAACAATAAGCACACAACTCCTCTTTGCGTGACTTTAGTAAGGAAGGATGTCGTCGAAGATGAACAAGTAGACTCGGGAGGTGGAGATCACAATGCTAATGATTTTTGGGATACGATGGAGATAGCTCGTGAAGATGATGTGGTTATTTCGGAGATAGTTGCACATAGAATCCCCTCCGCTGCTCGTGACAACGAGAATGAAAATGCAAACACTTTTACAAACGATGACTTGAGTGGTTTATCCCGGCAGAGACATGAGTGGGGTGGCACCTCGGGGGCTAGATCGAGTGGACCGTCCTCTAACTCCTCACGTGTGGTTCCTAATAATGAGAATTTGTATGTCGAGCAATTGTTTGAAACGAAGAAAGAGTTGCAAAAAGCAGTGCACCTAATTGCACTTAAATACAACTTCGAGTTTAGAGTGAAAAAATTGAATAGGTCGTTATTGACGCTATCATGCGTAAATGATAGTTGGCGTTTGTGAGTAAAGAAGATGGACACTAATGAGTGCTTCGTAATTCGCAAATATACACGAGAACATACTTATGAAGTGGGAGTTTGTCACAATGATCACAAGCAAGTCCGAGCTTGGTTTATTGGTCGAGAGATAATGCACAAGTATCAGGATCCACAGACAATATACAGACCATCGAACATCATTAACGATGTACGTCGAGAGTACGGAATAGTCATAAGCTACCAGAAGGCCTGGAAGGCTAAAGAATGCGCATTGGAGGATTTAATGGGCTCGGCAGGGGAAAGCTATGCTAAATTGGCCAGATATTGTCATAATATGGAGAAAAATAATCCTGGCTCGGCATTTTTTATTGAGACGGAGGCCGATAACTGCTTCAAATTCTTCTTTATGGCTCTTAGACAATGCATTCGGGGATTTCGAAATGCTATGCGACCCCTAATTCTAGTCGACGGTACAACTCTGAAATTCAAATACCAAAGCCAGTTGATTATTGCTACATGTCAAGATGCCAACATTCAAATTTACCCTCTTGCATTCGACATAGTTGATAATGAGAATGATCTATCGATGCGTTGATTCTTCACAAAGCTAAGGGAAATAATCGGAGAAGTCGAGGACCTTGCATTTGTCACCGATCGGGGACAGTCTATAATAAATGGTATTGCTGATGTTTTTCTCGATGTACATCATGGGTATTGCATGTACCATATACAAGGCAACTTGAAGACCAGGTATCGGGGCAAATGCATCATTTCATTGTTTAGGAGAGCGGTCGAAGCTTACAGTATTGAAGAGTGTAATAGGTACATGGTTGAAATAGGAAGCAAATCATTCCCGGCATGGGACTATCTAACAAAAATGGGGATTGAACATTGGGCGCGCTCATATTTTTCAGGACATCGATACAACATGATGACGTCAAACAACGCGGAGTCTCTCAAAGCATTATTTAAGAGGGATCGAGAGTTACCCATTCTCGCACTGATTGAGAATATCTATACAAAGCTGTAGCAGTGGTTTCACGATTAACGTGTAAAATCACATAATTGCACAACCGTGCTAGCCCCAGTACAAGAGGTAAAGCTCTTCAAGACTGTAGAGGCTACGAGAAAGTTAAATGTCGAACCATTAGATGAGTCGCGCTTCTCTGTGGAATGTCCACGTCATACGGTATATATGGTAGATTTAAGTGATGGAACATGCACTTGTAAACAATTTCAGTTAGAGAGTTTTCCATGTAAGCATGCAGTTGCGGTGGCTATGTATCGAGGATTTGCAGCGAGAACATGTGCTCTCCTTATTACACTGCTGAAAACTGGAGAGCTGCGTATGTTGAAACCATATTTCCGCTTCTAAACGAAGCCGAGTGGGAAGTTCCCGATCATATTCGCCCGTTCAATACATTGTCGCCACCTCTCATTGAACCACGTGGTCCTGGACGTCCAAGTACTTTTAGAATATCATCTACTGGAGAGTTTTCCCGACCACGTAGGTGTAGTAGGTACAAATCAGTAGGACTTGCTCACCAATTTTGTACAAGTTAGGTTCCCCTAAATGACAGTTAGAGCATTGTTTATTTCCATTGAAATTAAAAGTATTTACATTGAAATGAATAGTATTTATATTGAAATGAATAGTATTTACATTGAAATAAACCGTATTTACATGAATAATCACAAAAAATAATTACATATATTAAGTACAAAAAATATTTACAAATAATTTATGGATCACAATTAAATTCGTATAAATTACACGCTAACTTATTTCGCCAATTCTGTATCCATGACTGGTTGATTCCATCAACCTTATGTGCTATACTCAAAAATTCTATGTATTTGATTGTGAAAATCGCACAATCACCCCTACAAATGAACAAATATGTGTTAGTTCGGTTCCAATTACGTACGAACTGATTACTAAATTAGAAAAAAAAATTACAAAGACTTACGATATAGACTGTCTCGTCATTGTGTCCCGCACGATGGCTAGTTTGTCATCCACAGTCAAGCTCGCATGTCTAGGTATCATAGGAACGATCACAATCATTGGCTCTAAGATCTGCTCGAGCTATCCCTATGTCAGACGTGAATGATCGGGGTCGTACACATATATCGTCGAATCAGGGAACACGATCTTCAGTGCAATACAGTGCTGATTCACGATAACTGGAATGTACAAATACGTACAAACCCTCCCCTGGCTTTCCCCCAACACTCAGTGATAGCCCGATGACCCACTCGAGCATATACGTGGAAAGCACATACTCGTTACCTAGAAGCTGGAGGGACTGATACTCAATGGTAACGGCACGGAAGAACTCGATGTTCGGTATAATACGACCACGCTTGTGGAATGATTGTGGATATCTCTCAACTCGATCGCGCAACAAGGTCATGGCCATGTCGATGTGCTACATCAAGGAAAACAAAGACATAAATACTTATTTCATTTACCAAATTAAACATAACGTATACAAAAAGTAACAATAACACTTCACTTACATCATCGGCAAGCCAAGCCCCCTGAGTAGTGATATCATGGAACCACTTGTATGCGTCCAATATCGTCCTTCTGGCTATCATGTGCGTGGCTCTAAAAATAAAATAGAAAAAACGTTAAACGAAGCATATACGAGTAATTCTAGTTTACTAAATCATACAATACTTACCCGGGCAACATTCTTTGCCACTTAGCCTCGAATGCTTTCTACTTCGCATGGTCGACCTCCCGAAACAGATTGGGGTACATCCCATCGACAAACCTCCTCTTCTTCGCCTCAGCCGTGAAGGGAGAGACGACATACTGTGACGGCACTCTCGGCCTCTTGACGGCACCCTTCCTACCAACTGTCGTCCCAGATCATCAACCCTCTCTATCATCTCTCGATGCAGCCCGTCGGCCTGCCCCTCTATAAATCTGCTCAGACGGGTGTACAGATCATCAAAATAGTGCCCCTGACTAAGTGCGGGAGATCCACATGAGAGGTCTCTGGACGGGGGAGGCGGAGGAGATGCTATCAGCGGTATCTCCGACGGACGAGGAGATGCCCTCGACGGAGGTGGTGATGCCCTCGACGGAGGTAATCGTCGATCAACTGGATCACGCTCCTACACAAGCAACAACATTACAAATTATTAACTTCATCCGTAAATGTTAACTCATACAAAACGGTAATCAATCGATTTTATTTAATTTGCTCACCCAATCTCGGTCGTGGATCGGATCGGACATATGGTCGTCTTCGGCGTGCAAAAAGCCTAATTCATGCACAAGACCCTGAGCCTCCTCCTCCATCGACGGCGTCAACTCAGTTATGACTTCAAACTGATATATTAACATTTGAACTAGTTAACGATCATGCAATCAGATGTTAAATCACACACAATATAAATTACAAATGCATAATACTCACCTGATGGTCATCCAGGATAGCCGATAACTGTTTTCCAGTGAGATGTCCCTCCGATCGAGATGCTCTCCAACGGTGCATCCGAGGGCAGCATGTCTCTCCTCACCTCGTAAATCAAGCACCAAATATGGGGACAGCCTCATACGCCCAGATTTACAACACATACAGTTATTATATATAAATTCAATGTGAAAATAATTTTAACATTCATTATGTTAACCATTTACCTGGACCGCCAGGGGCAATCCATACGTGTCGTACTTACACATGGCTCCCTTCGACTTCGAGTACGATCTGGTGAAGACGTGCACAGTGTCCTCAAAACATCTCTGACCCCACGGATAGTCGTTGAAACGATCGATGTCGTCTACAATCTCCAGATGAAAGAGGTCGACCGCAGTCTTCTTATGGTGACATCGCACCACGCTCTCAAGGATGTAGATCAGACCTAACTTCAATCTGTCTAACATCTGATCACGCCTCCTGATTGCGTCCAACAGTTGTGTAAGGAGCACAGTACCCTGTCCCTCGAAGTAAGCGTCATGAGACCTATTTCTTCTCTGAGTCCCATCACCAGCTGCTTCATCGCCCGTAATCTCTAATCTTGTGGTCAGTGCGAGCTCAAACATCGAAAAACTAGCGATTTTACCCTCGATTGCGAAGTGGAGGACATCGCTGTCGACTGGACTCAGCAATCGACATAAAAGTGCATCAATAATCTGACCCGAGTACTGCAGATCTCTCAATGGGTACAAGGGCCACAGGAAGGACTAGCGCAGCATATCAGCATGCTGATCATCAAGCAGCTCTAACACAGCTGTAAAACTACCAAAGCTACTATTCCACGTAGCTTTGCCTGGCATCTGTCTCAACTCTGTGTCAAGATGATAATTCATCCTGTACAAATTCAAAAATGTCAAAACATTGTTCAAGCCATAATAGTAATAACAGAAAATATAGCGAACGAAATTGTAACTACAATACGCAAAACGCAGATTCATAATAATTAAAATCATCAATAATGTGAATTTTTTTATCCTATTACCAATAATGTCAAATTTTCCCAATTATCACAATTTTTTTAATCAATTCAAGTTCAAAAAATATTTAAATTCGATCAATGAAGATAATATTATTTATCAAAAACTAATAATAAAAGTAAAAATAAATATTAAGTTTCAAATTAAAATTTCAACAATTATTTCAAATTACAATTAAAAATTTCCCAACAATTATTCAAATTATTATTTACCAAAAATGAAAAATAAAAAGAAATATTAAATGTAAAAATTTTATTTAAATTTAGTCGTAACAATTTTATTTAAATTCGACAAACTAAATAATTTATTATTTATTAAAACCAAATAATAATAAAAATTTAAAATTAAATTAATAAATTATTTGTGAAAAAAAATTGGGAAAAAAAAAGTGGGCCCACTATTTGTGAAGATAATATTATTTATCAAAAACTAATAATAAAAATAAAAATAAATATTAATTTTCAAGTTAAATTTCCAACAATTATTTGAAATTACAATTAAAAATTTCCCAACAATTATTTCAAATTATTATTTACCAAAAATGAAAAAATAAAAATAAAAATTAAAACAAAAATTAAATGTAAAAATTTTATTTAAATTTAGTCGTAACAATTTTATTTAAATT
>NW_019236129.1:355926-386492 GCF_002742605.1 Olea europaea var. sylvestris
GAGGAAAGTTTCCAAATTCAAACAAGCAATATTTTTTTACACTATATACACCCTATTTTACTAATATAAACAAAAAAATATTGAAAAAATGTCTAAAATCTAAAAATTAAACCAACCAACGGTAACTTACCTAAACAAGACTTCACCAGCGATAGATCGACCTTTCTCAGACCAATTTTGCGAGAGTCGGTTTTGTGATTTTCAGTTTTGTGAGGGGTATTTTGGGATTTTAAGCTTTAAATTTGATTTTTTTTAATTAAAAAAGGGGCTCAAAGGTTACTTTGGAAATTGCATCGGGTTATCTGGTCATTTCCTATAATTTCCTCTATTTTGTTGCTAAAGAAACGGATATTAACGGTTGAATGGGTTCTTTTGCATAATTGATGCAAATCAACTTTATCAACTACAATAGATTGGAAAGTATTGTTGGCTAATGGGCTTAAGTGGGGAAAAATTCATAAATTATGTATTAATTATGCACAATTCGAAAATCAAGTTTTAAGTTTAACAAATACAAAAATTATGTTTTTATCTAATTAATTAAAAATATTTATTAATTAACTATAATAAGGTCACAATTATACAATTAATGACATGTACACAATTATATATCACAGATTTATTCACTAGTCAAAAATCAAAACTTTGATAGGTCACGGATTAAAATATTTGGTCACAGATCAAAAAAATTATAGATCACAACTTATCTATCGATTTTATAGATCACAGTTTTTGTCATTGGTCACAAATTCAAAAAATTATAAGTCATATGTCACATACTTTCAAATTCGATGGTCACAGACTACTTTTTTAGTCGCAAAATGATCAAATTTTAAAGTCACAGATTAATAGTCGGTCACAAGGGACCAAATAGTTGGTCACAGATACCAAACACCCGATCCCAATCCACCACAATACTTGGTCACAAATACTATCCTGACCACAACAACATCACAACCGCCGTTTCCGCCACCACCACTCGAAAAACCAACAAGAGCAACAAAAATACCGCAACACAGCATCTAACACAGAGCCACCATCAAGAACCTCCCACCACCAGAGCCACCACCACCACACCCGCACCCACCACCACCACTCCAAAAACCAACAAACCCAACAAAAATACCTCAACACCATACAAATATACTTCCACACACACTGCACTCACACAAATCAGCACACATCTTCTGAGTGCGGCAATACTGTTACACTTATCGCCGACCAGTGTCTCCACTAACCACCACATCCACTGCACACAATTAAATTGGTCGCACACCTCCGCCTCCACCTCCACCTCTACCTCCACCGCACTAAAACCCCCACTAGATTTTCCCACTATAGAGGAGAATACAACTCTACACAGCGGCTCCGGCTATGTAGATCAAATCGAGGAGAACAAAATCACCAAAAAAAACAAAACTCCCTCCCCGAATTTTCTCTTCTGTCGGCAACCAAAAAAACCCCTAACTAGTCCCTAAATTTTTCTCCGCAGTGACAGGTGTAACGTTGGGCAACGACAGATGGCAAGTTGTGTTACTTCTTCTGCTGGCGGCGCCTCGTCTGAGTCATCTCCTAGTGGGATGGTTAAATGAGGGACAGAGGAAGAATAGATAGAGTGAGACGCGAGAGAAAAGGTAGATTGTAGAGAGAGAAACTTTAGCCCTGATTTAATCGGTTGGAGATTTATTTTTTTGATACCTGATTTTTGAATTGTGGTCTTTAAACCCCTGGTATTATGTAATTTTCACTTTATTTTCCTTGAGATCCATGATTATTGTTTTGGAATAAACTCCTCCAACCCTTTAGCCTTGTGAAAGGACTGTGATATCTTCATTCGGGCCAAATATTTATTTCTTAATTTTTATGGGCTATTACAAATTGTATCTCTCTTTTACACTGGTGATTAATTTTGGACTGATTTATAATGTTGGGAATGATCTCTTACGATGATAAAGAGGCAAGAATAGAAGATCATCTGAACTTCTTCCTCCAAGTACATCAAAGATGATGGTACAAGTTTTAGTTTTATATTATTTCAACAACAGTTATCACAAGTCTTAAGGTATTCAAAGTTTCAAACTACGGTATTTCTTTGAAAGTGAAAGGTGTTTGGAGAAGATTTGGGATTTAATAAGAGAAATTCCACTCAGCAATTTGGAGGCCATACATGCCATCATTTTAAAACCATCAAATTCCACTTATCCAATATTAGCTTGCAAAATTAATTTGGTCCCAAATGATCTTTCATATACCACTTACTGTTGGGGTTTTGATACTATAGGAGGCTAATGTCAAAGCTAGATTTTATGCCATGGTGATGATTTGTGAAAAATATGTCAAATTTTGCTACTATAATTTTTCATGATATCATGAATGGACAACCAACAAAATTATATTTGCAAGTGCAAGCAAAGTAGCAAAGTGTTTGACAAATTGTCTAGTTTCAAATTTTCGAACTTAGAGATTTCAGTTACCTCGTATGAAAACTTGTTGAAACTTTATTAGTAAGTTGCAAGCTATATATGGATTCGTTATCAAGCAACCAAATAATATCAGTTTATTCCTATTGAACTCAAATTAAATTTGTCACCAAGTGAACATTTTCTTGCTGCCTTTTATAGTTCTCCATCTATGAGGATTTCATGGCAAAGTATGGTTATTTGGGTACCCTACAAGTGTTTGATAAAATGCTTAGTTCAATTTTCTCTTATTCAAAGCCATTTTTTTATCATCATTTTATTATTCAAGCAAGCCATAACTCATGAATTTCTTATTATCAAAAGCAACATTTTAGATTCCCATTCATTGGGTGTTTTTGCTTGAGCTGTACGAGATGAAAGTCTCATATACGGTTCATTTTTTATGTATTTGCAAATTCATTGAATGGAAACATAGCCAAAGAAGTCTTTCTTAACTTCATTCGCGAGATGTTTATTCCTTACCTCTCACTGTCGTCAAGCTTAGTTATAAGATCTCGTCTATCCGAAGTCACTTATAAGATTCTGATAGTTCGAGAGCTATTTACGAGTTGTTTATTCCTTGCCTCGCCAGATGCTTATTCATGGCTTCGCGAGATGCTTGTTCCTCGCCTCTTGCTATCATCAAGCCTAGTTGTATGACATCATCTATCCAAGGTCGCGTATAAGACTCCGTTAGTTTGAGAGCTATTAGTGGGACGTTTATTTCCCGCTTTGTCGGATGCTTATTTCTGGTTTCGTGAGATGTTTATTCCTTGCCTCTTATTATCGTCGAGAATAGTTATAAAATATCATCTATTCGAGGCCGCTTATAAGACTACGATAGTTCAAGAGCTATTAGCGGGATGTTTATTCTCCGCTTCATCATATGTTCATTCCTGACTTTACGAAATGTTTATTCCTCACCTCTTACTATCGTTGAGCCTAGATGTAAGACCTTGTCTATCAAGGTCCCTTATAAGACTCCAATAATTTAAGAGCTATTCACGGGATGTTTATTCCGTACCTCGCCAGATGTTTATTCCTGGCTTCACGACATGATTATCCCTCGCCCTTCACTTTTGTGGAGCCCAGCTATAAGACTTCGTCTATTTGAGGCCTGCTTATAAGTCTTTGATAGTTTGAGACGAACCACCAGCTTGATATTTATTCCTAACTTCACGAGATCCCTTATCATATAAGTTATTGCATTATAATCGTATTTATCTTCAGAAAGTTCATCATGCCTCTGCATTACAGTTACCTATCTTTTAGAGTTTTGCTTCTGCTTTAACTATGTCAAAACTACTTATCTTTAGAGGGTTTACATTATCCTTTGCAAGGATGTACCATCCATCATGCAAGGATATCATTTACCACTTTGTAAGGAAAGGGACGGGCCCATCTTAATACCTACAAAGATGAAGCCTTTCATGATTGGATCAAACATCATGGAGGAAGCCCCTACACAGAAGAGCCATCCTTTTGCAAGGAGGTAAAAAAAAGGACTTGATAAGGACCAGTGTAATGCCTCTCACACGGAGCCACTCATTGCTACCTTTGAGGTTAATCCCTTCCATGACTGGACTAAACACCACGGAGGAAGTCCTTGACATGGATGTGTCACCCCCATGTAAGGATGTTAGCTTATCATAGCTACTTATGTCTAGAGCATTGCTTCTTACCGCTTATATTGAGAGCATTGCCTTTGCTACTTATATTTGAAGTCTTGCCTTTACATCTACTTAATCACAGTGGCTTGTATTTCATGTCCGACCCATATATAAATATTCAACTCCAACGTTGGGGAATATTGTGATACTGGTATCTCTGTATCATTACATTATTACTGCTATATGTATCATATTATTATTGTCAAGTACTCATATCAGCATATTATCTGCTTCACTACAACATTTCTGTTATACTGAGTTTCACAAGTATATGATTTACTATGACCCATGATAGACTATCTGTACATTATATCTTGAAGAAATGTGATATGTCATTATTTACTTTATCGTCATGAGTAATTTGAAAGGCAAGTGGACCATAATTTATTTTGTACATGTGCAGTGGATATATTATGTTTTATTACAGGTTGGTCTAGTCCATATTATAGAGGAGACGCTACTAAAATTTTGAAAAATTATATTCAGTATCTATCTTTCGAGATAATTTGTAAGTCTTCGCTTATTCAGGTTCACACATTTTTTTTAAGATAGTTCATAAATCCTTACTTATTGAAGCAGTTTATATTCTCGAGGCATTTCATAAGTCTTCGCCTATTTGGAATTGGTACAGATTTTCTAGGCAGTTCGTAAATCCTTCCTTGTTGGAGCTACTCATATAACTGAGGTAATCTATAACACCTCACCTAGTTGACTACTTATATTCTTAAGTCTGGCCCGCACATGAATGTACAACTCAGACTTGGGGAACTATTTTTATATCCATAAATTACGTGGCATGCACGTGACGGAGAGAGTTCCACATTGGCTGACGTGGAATCGATTATTTAATTGATTAGACCCATTTAATTAAAAAATTACCTTTTAGGCTTAGAGCCCGGCCCATCATGTTTACTTGGCCCATTTATTTCCTACATATATAAAAGAGTGAAAGAATTGCCAGGACACAAGTCGCAAATATGTATCGTCCTGTACTTTTTTTGTTTTTCTCATTTCTTTAGTTGAAAACGATAGATTATGTTGGGCCCATCGGAAGAAAGCGTGAGGCATTCAGATTTCTCCATTTTTTTTCCTTTAATCTACATGCATGTAATACTCTTCTTCTTCATCCTCTTTCTCTTCCCTTCTTCTTTCCAAAAATCCAAAAGACTAAAATCTCGAATTCGAGTCACAGTACATTGGATGGCGTTCATCGGTTGTTTTTATGTAAGTTACGCTATTACTTTTCTCCGTATGAGAGACATACAAATGATCGATCACTTTCTTTTTATTTTCTTGTCTAAAATCGATCAAATTTTAAAATTAAATTCATTTGGATTTGAATACAGGCTGGGTGCATAGATGTGGATGCGGTCTCCGCGCTGTGCGAAGACTAGCCTCCGTACAACGGTCAGACAATCTCCACACAGTGCAGAGACGATTGTACTTCTTTGCACAATGCGAAGATTATGTCTGCAATCTTCAACGATTATCATATCCCTCTTCTACAGCTATCAAACCATAATTCTTAATTTTATTTTTAATAATTTGTTGTTTTGGGTCTATTTAGTTCTTTGTGTTATGAATTTTAGAAATGGTAGTGCTCAGAGTTGTGAAATTTATACTAAATCAAAACAATCTCGAAATTCACGGGGTCGAAAACTATACGCCCAAGCATGAGAATTGCGAAAAATACGTTGACTAGAACCGCAAACAAGAGAATTAAAATTTCAACATTATAGGGATCAACGAAAGCAAAGACTTTTTTTACATAATTTTTTTATAGTCCTTTTCATGTTTCTATAGAATCTATACGCTTCGATTTTAATCCTTGTTGTATTTAGCTTCTTTAGGTAATCCTGTTTGTGAATCTGAGGCATGTATGAGTATTTATGAAGAAACAGAAAGAGGTGACCTATACTTTTGCTTTATTTTTGTGTGTCGTTGTTTATAAATTGCATATTTATTCTCACCCAAAGAAAATTGTTCAAATGTAGATATTTGCAACAAATTTCAACATAGTGTTATTTGTTACCTCTACAAATAGTTTGTGATTTCTGTGAAGAAAAGAAATTTAAAAGAGAAAGTAAAGGTTTTTGTTGTTCTGATGGAACCATTCAGTTAAAAACAAATGACATACCTCTGTAATTGTATGATTTATTTACATTCACATCTAATGAATAAGTTGAATTTAGAACTTATATCCAAAGTTACAATTGTAATTTCTCATTTACTTCATTAAGTGTTAAATATGATAAAGATTTACGCCGAAAAAACAAAGGAATATATACTTTTAGAGTTCAGAACCAAATATATCATTACCCGAATGAACATCTTCCAATAGATTCTAAGTCTTCTTATTTACAACTTTATTTTTATGACACTGAAAATGAGATACAGAATCGATTAAACGTATCAAATCAATTATCTCAATTAATTATTGAGAAATTAGTTCGGATCTTAGACATTAATCCTTACGTAAAATCCTTTTGAAGTTTGACTAATATTCCTGATTTACAAAGTCATCATATAAAAATTATATCCACTTTAATTAGGGATCAAAGAGGTTATAATGCTCCAACAACATCACGAGTTGCTGCTATTTAGATAGATGATGGACCATCAGAAGATGTTTTAACCCGTGATATATCTATTTATGCTCATTCTAGTAGTAAACTTAAAGTACACTATCTGAAATATAAAAGACGTAATGATGGCAAAAAAGTTAAAGTTAGAAAATACTTCCTTGATAATAAGTAGGTTGTGCCTTATAATTCTTATTTATTAGCTAATTATGATTGTCATATTATTGTAGAAATATGTTCAACAGTAAAAGCTGTTAAATACTTATACAAATATGTTTACAATAGACATGACAAAGTGAATTTTTCTGTGAACAATGACAATGACTTTGATTGTATGGATGAAATACGAAAATTCCACTCTAGTAGATGGATTTACTATGTATGAAATGTATCGAGTTGTTATTTCATTACAGTTACATCTAGACAATCAGCAACTAATTACATATAAAAATACAGATGATCTTCCTAGAGTTATCACACAATTTTTGTTTACAATAAACATGACAAAGTGAATTTTTCTGTGAACAATGACAATGACTTTGATTGTATGGATGAAATACGAAAATTCCACTCTAGTAGATGGATTTACTATGTATGAAATGTATCGAGTTGTTATTTCATTACAGTTACATCTAGACAATCAGCAACTAATTACATATAAAAATACAGATGATCTTCCTAGAGTTATCACACAATTTTTTTTTTGAAAAACGATATTAACTGAATTTTTTACAATGAATGCTACAAATAAAAAGCAAGAAAACTATCATATAGAGACTTCCCTGAACATTTTGTGCAGGGCAGACAACGTAAGTGTTGGACTATTAGCAAAAAAAAAATAGGTGTTGTGATAAAAAAAAAAAAAAGTATCAGCAAGTCCCGGTGAAGATAAAAGATATTATTTGTGAATATTGTTTAGTCATATCAGGGGACCACTATCTTTTGAAGGTTTGCAATTCGTTAATGACATTTCTGTAAAAACTTTTCGTGAAGATGTGTTATTACAAGGTTTACTTAGAGGGAATAATAATTGTGAATTGTGCTTATAGGAAGCTTGTACTTATCAAATGCCAAATTCATTACACCGCTTGTTTGCAACTATTTTAGCTCTATGTTGTCCTGATGATCAAAAAAATTATGAAATCAATTTAAAGAATCTATGTTTGAAGATTATTTGCGGAAGAATGTGAGTTTACATCATGCGGAAATAAAAATGTTACGTCGGCAAATCTTTAAATGATTATGGATTAGCTTTTTATGATATTAATGTCCATTAAGAGGAAATATCAGAAAGAATGGTTAATGAAAAATTGAGAGTATTAATATTTGAAGTGGATCTTTTGTGTGCAGATAAGCTTAACCAAGAGCAACGAGCTGTTTATGATGCAATATTTTTAGAAAGTTTTTTATTGATAATCCAAGTGGAACAAGGAAAACTTTTTGTATCATGCATTGCTTGCAGCTATTAGATAAAGATATTTGGTTACTTTAGCAACTGTATCTTCAAAAGTGGCTGTTGGTTCATTGCTGGGAGGTCGAATAGCACATTCAAGGTTTAAAATTCCACTTCATTTTCATAATGATAGTATTTGTTCAGTAAGTAAACAGTCTACTCCAACTGATCTGCGTAGGATGACACGATTAATTATTTGGGATGAAGCTCCAATGATAAATTCTCAAGCTTTGAATCTTTCGACAAAATGTTAAGAGATATAACCAACGTTGAATTACTATTTGGTGGAAAGGTAATTGTTCTAGGTAGGAATTTTCGCCAAATTTTACCTATTCAACGAGAGAGTAAAGAGGACATAATTGCATCAAACTTTGTTAACTCTTATATGTGGTCCATTTTTACATTTATTTATTTTAAAAAATATTTGAACTATCTTGATGGCCTCACTTATTATATTAGAAGGCTCAAATCAATTTTTTTTTATCCAAGTGATGCCCCTTTTAACTCATTTTTAAAGGAGACTCCTCTTAAAATGTTTTAATAATATTCCAATGTGAGATACTAGCTTTTTAAAAGATTCTCTTCTTCCAATGATTTAATGATTTTCAACGTGAGAGACGAATCATAATCATTGGTCAATTCAAAGTGTTTACTTTATTATTTTCATTAAAAATCATAGTCTCAATAAGATTTTAATTACAAACAATATCAATTTGAACAAAGTAAAATATTTTGGACATATAAATTGTTAGTTTTTTATGTTATAAAACAAATTACTATAGTACATCTAATCAATAAATTAATTATTATTTTTACCTTATTTTAATTAAAAAATTAAATCTCTTCAAAATTTTCAATTAAAAATATTATACTATTATATAATATTATTTATTCTTTCAAAATTACATGTAAAGTATAATACAATTTTCAAAATAAAAAAAAACTGTGTCATAAATTATGCGATAATATAAAAAAGGTAATATATTATTATAATAAATCGGATCGGGTTGTTATTGGACCGGATTAACTTATATTCATATTTAATTCATTTAGTTAATGGATTATCAAATTCATATTTCGATTGGGTTATCAAATTGAGACCCTAAAATCCATCTCCCATTAATTTCATTGGATTCGGATCAAAAATCCAATCCATTGACAACCGTAACTGTGTAATGGAACAAGGTTGATATGCAAAAAATTAAAATAGAATGTGATTCATCCAGAAATTGCTACTAGAGAGTATAGTGGTAACAAAGTGTTTTAACCCCATGATATGATCCAAGAGTAAAGCCCAAGGAACACAAGTCTAGGACGAGACCTGTTGATCATCGAAGGTGGACCGATGACACGTTCAAAGGCAAAGCAGGTAAATCAAGCAATGATTTTACTTGTTCACTCAATAATTGATGAGATGATGATCATGGCAAGAAATGAGGCAAGTTCCATATTAGGGTCGAAGGCCGAAAATGATTGGATCAACTCAATTAACGTGGACAAAGTTGGAGGCACAAAAATTGAACTATGCAACTGCACAGTATAAAATACCATTTAGTCACACGGTAGTGTTCAGAAATTCAAAAGAGGCCAATTGAAAGACCTGTGTGACCGCACAAAAAAGAACCATGTGGTTGCATGATTCAAAATTTGGGCGGGAGTTTCCTTTTCTGTGAAATCATCATATTGTGCTAGAATCCTAATTAAAGCAAAATTCTTGTAATCTTTCAATATTATTTTCCATTTTTTTTCAAGGTTTTAGAACTACTATAAATATATGTTCTCATTATTTATTGTACAGAACTTGAGACATTATTATTCAATTAAATTATGAGGCTTATTGCTTTCAAAATCCATTGTTCTTTTATTGAACAATTTTAAACTTATCAAGCTACAAATCTTGTGGCGTTCAAACACCGGGTGCAATTCTTGGGCTGTGTAATCAAAAGGTCTTTCAAACATTGTTTTGCAAGATTGCTTGGTTCATTAATTCTTGGGTTGAATCCACAAACTAGGGTTAGTTGGTTTTCCTGGGTTTCTATCAATCTTGTGTGGGTTCTGTAGTGTCCGTACTACGCGAATTCACATCAGTTGGTATCAGAGCGTGGGCTTCAATTTAATCGAGGTTATATCATTCAATTTTCTTATTGAGTCTTTTAATTTTATTTGTTTCCTTTTTTTTTTTGGCATTCTTGTGTTTTTCACGCTCTTTGTCATTTTTGAGTCTTTGATTCATAAAAGTGTCGTCAAATTTCAAAAATTATTTTTGGGCTAATTTAGCATCCAAATCAACTTTCGTCACTTGGGCTGATATCGTAGTCGAATTTTCTAGCAAAAAAAGGCCAAAAAAAAAGGATAGCCAAAAAAAATTGCTATTGTTATATTTTTTTCAACAATTCTTCGTTGTCGATTTGTTTGAGTTATATTTACTTCCTTCTAGCCAACTAAAGTGTCATTTCAATTAATTTTCTTGGTTTCATTAGTTCTAGTAAAGTTCTCAATTCCCATTGTTCAAATTCCTCTTAAAATCAATACTCTTGATTACACTCGGTTTGGATTCCACGAGGCTAATTTTTGTGAGTTCATTTTGTTCTTGAAAGCACTTGGATGAAAGCACTGAGTGAAAAAAGGCAAAGTGGTGAGATCAATAGAGAGTAAAAGCCTTATTGTGTGATTTCGAGTGGAATATTGGTGAGGCAAAAAAATTTTAGATTTAGGATGTCTAACAGAGAAGGTTCCAATTCAAGCCAAACGACAATCAATTAATGTGTCGGATGATATGATGAGGCGGTTTGAGAGGTTGTTGGCAGATATGGGAGATAGGTTAGATAGGCTTGATACATCAGTTATAAATCTTAGTAGGGGACAATAGGTGGAAGTACCTCATGCTTGGAGGCCAAGTAGATGAGAGCTAAAGATGGAAAGGCGAGAAGGAGGCGTACGATTACTGTTGTGAATTGGATGAGGATGAGTATGAAGGAGTTGAAATGGGATAGATGCGGAAAAGAGGTGATAAGCTTGAACAACGGGGTAGGAATAATCATGGAGACAAGATAAATGGTAAATTGGCAACATTAAGATGTCCATTTCAACATTTAAGAGGAAAAGTGATCTTAAAGCTTATCTAGAGTAGGAAAAGAATGTAGAGTTAATTTTTAAGTGCCATAACTACTAGGAGGAGGAGAAGGTGAAGATAGTAGTTCTAGAATTCATTGACTATGCGATAACTTGGTGGGATCAAGTAGTTACTTCACGGTGTAGGAATCAGGAGAGGCCTATCAACACTTGGGATGAGTTGAAGGAGGTAATGAGAAAGCGATTTGTACCTAGTCACTACTATAGAGAACTCTATCAAAAGTTGCAGAGTTTATATCAGGGTTTGAAGAGTGTATAGGATTATACGATGAGATGGAGATATTGATGATTCGGGCAAACGTGGATAAGGATCGAGAATCCACTATGGCTCATTTTCTAAAAAGGTTGAATAGGGATATAGCCGACGTGGTAGAACTACAACATTATGTGGAGTTGGAGGATATGTTGCACATGGCGATGAAGGTGGATAAGCAATTGAGGATGAAGAGGACTGCTAGGCAACCAATGGGTACTTTGGCTTCTAATTCATCTTGGAAATCGAAGTGGGATAATAATAAAGGAGACGGAGCTGATACTAAGGTTAGACTGTGTTACCGAGGGGGAAAGAAGAGAGTACTTGCAAAATCGTACCCAAAGCGGAGTCACAACCATCAAGGAATAGAGATATTAAGCTTTTCAGTTGCTTAGGGTTAGGACACAATGCTTCTCAGTGTCCAAACAAACAGGCGATGGTGATTGCGGGACAATAGAGAGGTAATGAGTGAAAGTGAAGATGAATATGAGGACATGCCGAAGTTAGAAGAAATTAGTGATGGAGAGAAAGTGGAATATGTTGTAGGAGAGCTGTTGGCATAAGGCGAGCTCTTAACGCTCAAATCAAGGCAGATGATTTGGAGCAGCAGCAAAAAAATATATTTTACACTCAATGCCACATTAAGGTGAATAGGAGGGTTTTGATAAATTTCGCACTTGGGAGTTATCGTGATGAAGTGGTATGTGATGTAGTACCTATGCATGCAGGGTATCTATTGTTGGGAAGCCATGGCAATACGACAGAAAGGTTCTTCATGATGGGTACAAGAATCGATACAGCTTTGTCAAGGACAAGAGGTCCATTACCCTTGTGTTAATATCGGCACAAGTGTATGAAGACCAAATTAAATTAAAAAATGAAGAAGAAAGCAAGAGCGAGAGAGATAGAAAAAAGAAAAAATAATAATGAGACAGTGACTAAGAGAGAAAATAGTGAGGCGGCGAGTCAAGAAAAAAGAGAGAGAAACCACAAGAGCAAAAAGAAAATGAGTCTTCCGGGGTGAGAGAAAAGCCAAGAGAGAATCTCTTTGCAAAAGAGAATGAGCTGAGGATAGCGGCAGTCGAGAGGAGGGGAATGATTTTGTTGGTCTACAAAGTCATTCCTCAATTTGAGGAAACTAACCAATCCCTCCCCAGTTTGGCTAAATCTTTGTTGCATGAGTTCAAGGACGTATTCCTAGAGGACATGCTTAGTGGATTGCTACCCATTTATGGCATTGAGCACCAAATCGACTTCATGTCTAGAGCTATCATTCCAAACCGACCAACTTACTAGAGCAATCTCGAGGAAAAAAAGGAGCTTCAGAGGCAAATGGAAGAGCTGATGAGCAAGAGCTATGTCAGAGAGAGCATGAGTCCGTGCACCATGCCAATACTGTTGGTGCCAAAGAAGGATGGAACATGGAGGATGTGCGTTGACTGCAGAGCCATCAATAATATAATGGTAAAGTATCATCACCCTATCCCTAGGTTAGATGACATGCCAGATGAATTCCATGGTGCCTGCATTTTTAGTAAAATTGATCTTAAAAGTGGTTAACCCCAAATCCAAATAAGGAAAGGTGACGACTGGAAAACTACATTTAAGACGAAATATGCATTATATGAGTGGTTGGTAACACCATTTGGACTCACTAATGCACCAAGCACTTTCATGCATTTAATGAATCATGTTTTGCTTGCTTTTATAGAAAAATTTGTTGTGATTTATTTTGATGACATTCTAGTGTATAACAAAGACCTAAATGAGCATGTAGAGCATTTAAGAAGTGTGCTAGTGGTGTTAAGGAAAGAACAACTTTACGCTAATTTCAAGAAATGTACTTTTTGCATGGAAAATTTTGTCCTTCTAGGTTTTGTGGTTAGTGCTAACGGGATAGAGGTAGATGAGGAAAAAATAAAAGCTATTAAATATTGGTCTACACCTAAGAGTATAACTGAAGTAAGGAATTTTACTGGTTGGCTAGCTTTTATAGACGGCTTTTAAATGATTTTAGCACAATCACTACAACACTCACTAAGGTAGTGAAAAAAGGCATAGGTTTTCATTGGGGTGATGAACAGGAGCATGCATTTAACAGTATTAAAGATAAATTATGTAAAGCACCTGTTTTGGCGTCACTTAATTTTGACAAGATGTTTGAGATTGAGTGTAAAGCCTTAATAATAGGGATTGAAACAGTATTAATGCAGGATAGGAAGTCGATAGCTTATTTTAGTGAAAAGCTTAGTGGAACTACTCTTAACTACCCTACTTATGACAAGGAGCTATACTTGATTGTCTAAGCTTTGGAGACTGATGAGTGTAATTCACTCATTAAACTAACGCCTCTAAATCACGGGTTTTAGCTTGTTATTGAGCACTTCTGAACGTTTTGATGTGTGTATTCATGTTGTTTTGCAGCTCAATCAACATTCGAGAAAATGTCACAATTGGGAGCTTGTGATGAATCTAAAATGGTGATTATAAAACGGAGGCATGAATTGGAGATAAGAAAAGAGAATTGCAATGGAAAAGAAGCTTAGAAAATGAACGATTCAAGTGAGGGGCAGTTTGTTAGGCGCCACTGCGCCCAACAAAAAGGGAATTTTCAGCAGTAAACTGGGCGCCATGGCACCCAGAGTAGAAAAAGGCAGCAGAATAGCTGGCGCCGCGGCGCCAGACTTGGGTACCACGGCGCCAAAGCGCCACCTTGCGAGGGAAGAATTTTACAATCTTTCGTTTTGAAGAGCATATAAATACCATTCTAAGGACACAATTTAGGGAGGGGACGAGAAGAGTAATCCTATGAGCAGCTGACAAGAACATAGAGCTTGAATTTAGGAAATTTTTGGATCAGTTTTCTGGGATTTTCTCTGAAAAAAAGGGGAGGAAAAAGTGAAGACACCATTTAAGAGACAAAGAGGAGAAATTAAATTATATCAAGATTGACAACCAATTGAGGAAGAACAAGCGGCTTAAATCAGTTTTTTCTAAACCCTTATTTATTCTTTCTCATTTTCTTTATCTTGTATTTTGGCATGTGGATCGATTCAAGCATGAACTAAATTCGTAGATCTAGGGTTGATGTAACCTATTTGAGACATGATATAAGTTTAATATAGTTATTTCTTTCAGTTTTTCCATGATTTATTTGTGTTGTTTTGTGCTTAATGCTTTCAATTATTTGATTGCTAATTGAATGAATCGATGTCTTAAATTTAATGCTCGAGAGGGGAAATTTAGACATGATCTGGAACAACATAACCTAGATTTGTAGGTTTCGAGAGAAAGTGCAATTCTTTGAGGGGTTAAACAAGAACCAAGAGCTTTAATAATCTTTATATATTTAATTCGGAATAGAGGTATTGGGGTTGAAATATAAAGATAGGTTCTATTGGTGCTCGAGAGAGGGGATAGAATCAAATTAGGTTTCTTGCCTATAAATTGGGAATAATTCGATGGAAATAGCTATAGAGTTGAGAACATGTTGATAATATGGTGAAATCAATCCCTAGATATCCGTAGTTTAATTTGATCTTTTTTAGAAATTGCCTCACTTTACTTGCATTCTTCATTCCATTTAAATTAGGTTAACATAAAAGTATCATTTCAAAATTGGATTTGTCTAAATAAAATGAAAATCGAAACAATTATATTACTCACTGGAGTTTGAATATCAATCCCTGTGGGTTCGACACTTTTAAATTCTTCACTATATTACAAAACTTGACACCGTACACTTGCGGTTAAACCACGTTGCATAAAACGCGTGGCAGAGATATGGCAACATTACTTGTGGCCCAAGGAGTTCGTGATACACACCGACCATGAGTCTTTGAAGCACTAGCGGGGTCAAGAGAAGTTGAACAAAAGGCATACCAGAAGGATGGAGTTTATTGAAACATTTCCTTACATCATTCAATACAAGCAAGGTAAAGAAAACATAGTAGCAGATGCTTTATCGTGAAGGTATGTCTTGCTAAATTCACTAAGTGCTAAATTACTTGACTTTTAACATATTAAGAAATTGTATGAAAATGACTTATATTTTTTCGAAGCTTATAAATCATGTGCCAAAGGGGCTGTTGATAAGTTCTTTAGGCATGAAGGTTACTTGTTTCGCTAAAATAAATTGTGCATTCCTAATTGTTCAATATGGAATTGTTGGTAAGAGAAGTACATATCGGTGGATTGATAGGGGTATTTTGAGGTTCAAAAGACCTTATAAATGTTAGGAGTACATTTTTATTGGCCTAAGATGAAAAGTAATGTTGAAAGAGTATGTAGTTGATGCATCAAATGTAAACAAGCTAAGTCAAAGGTATTACCCCAAGGGTTGTACAAACCTTTACGAACTCTTAGTGAACCATAGGTAGATATTTCTATAGATTTTGTTTTGGGTTTACCTAGGACTAAGAATGGACGGGATTTGATCTTTTTGGTGGTAGATAGATTTAGTAAGATGGCGCATTTCATATCGTATCATAAAACTGATGATGCCACTCACATAGTGGATTCGTTCTTTAAGGAGATAGTGTGCTTACATGAGGTCCCTAAGAGTATTGGGTCAGATAGGGATGTAAAATTTTTGAGTCATTTTTGGAGAGTTTTGTAGGGGTAAGTTAGGCACTAAATTGTTGTTTTCTACAACTTGTCATCCACAAACCGATGGACAAACTGAAGTAGTCAATAGGATTATGACTCAAATGTTGCACACGACGATAAATAAAAATTTGAAAAGTTGGGAGAAGTGTTTGCCTTTTGTTAAATTTGCATATAATCGGACTTTTCATTCTACTACTTCGTTTTCACCCTTTGAAATTGTTTATGATTTTAATCCACTAACCACATTGGATTTGATACCTTTACCTGTGAATGAACGTTTTAGTTTGGACGGTAAAAAGAAAGCCGAATTGGTAAAGTCACTCCATGAAAAGGTCCGGATGAAGATCGAGAACAAGAATAAAATCATTGCATCGCAAGCAAACATGGGCAGGAAAAGCGTGACATTCGAACCAAGTGATTGGGTTTGGGTGCATTTCAGAAAAAAGCATTTTCCGGAGCAAAAGAAGTCTAAGTTGTAACCACAGGGAGATGGTCTATTTCAAGCTATCGAGAAGATCAATGACAATGCATACAAGCTGGATCTCCCAGGTGAGTATAATGTTTTGACTACATTTAATGTGTCTGGTCTCTCTCTTTTTTATGCAGGTTCAGATTTGAGGATGAATCCTTTTTGAAAGGAAGAGGATGATATGATCCAAAAGCCGAGCCCAACGAAAACAAGTCCAGGATGAGACCCATTGATTATTGAAGGTGGACCGATGACATGTTCTTGAAAAAAGCGGGTAAATCAAGTGATAGGGTTACTTGTTTACTCAATAATTGATGAGACGATGATCGTGGCGAGAAATGAGGCAAGTTCCATGTTGGGATCAAAGACCGGAAACGATTAGGCCAACTCAATACACAAGGACAAAGTTGGAGGCACAAAAATTGAATTGTGCAACCACACAGTATAAAATATCATGTGGTCGCATGGTGGCATTTAGAAATTCAAAAGAGGCCAATTGAAAGACCTGTGTGACCGCATAGGAAAGAACCATGCGATCGCATGATTTAAAACTTGGGCAAGAGTAAAAATAATTTAGATACTCAATCACCAAATCATAATTTGTTATTCATCAAATAGAAGTTATAAGTAGTAAACTAACTATTAAATTATAATTATTGTGGGAATGATAATCCGGACTCATAAGTCGACCATCCACTATATTTTTTGTCACGATTTTGATCTTATGATTTATTTCATCAGAAATTTAGCAAAGATTGACTTCACACAAATTATAGAAGTGAAAGAACCATGCGATCGCATGATTTAAAACTTGGGCAAGAGTAAAAATAATTTAGATACTCAATCACCAAATCATAATTTGTTATTCATCAAATAGAAGTTATAAGTAGTAAACTAACTATTAAATTATAATTATTGTGGGAATGATAATCCGGACTCATAAGTCGACCATCCACTATATTTTTTGTCACGATTTTGATCTTATGATTTATTTCATCAGAAATTTAGCAAAGATTGACTTCACACAAATTATAGAAGTGAAATCACTCTTCGATTCAACTTCTTCACTAATTTGTCTAGATTTATTTTGTTAATAAATGAAGATATGTTGGAATTGTAGAAGTGAAATCACCCAACGTAAGCATAGATCGATACATCGAAAAACACAAAGAACAAATAATATAAAAATAATGAATCCTAATGTAAATAAAGTAGCACCAAAACTAAGTGATTCAAAAAAGGGCAAGCATGAGACTGCACTTCCGCGTGACCACCAAATATAGAAATATCTGCTGGTCGTGCAATGTCACACAAGATGAGACAGGCCAGGCGCATTGCCTGGGCTGTTCTATCCCCTTTTTCCGACCTTCTCTCTGTCTTCGTCCCTTTCAAATAATTGGATAATTTTTTAACATATTGGACATGGACACACTAAGTAGAAGTGTTCGTGCTTCATAGGTTAATTGGTCGGGTATCCATTTTTATATTATTGTTAATTGTCAGTAATGTAGTTTGTAAATGAATTATTGAGTTTGTTTCATGTTGCAATAGATTGATGTGTGGCTGAAATTGAAGAAAAAAAAAATTATAGATAGTTTTGAATGGGTAACAAGTCAAGGTTCATGTTCCTTTCCTTGGTAGGAATATATGTATTTAGTGGAACATAATTTTGAGTTCTTTGTATCCATGAATGAATGCATAGAGTGCATGTTATCCATATCTAAGCACCATCATCTGCCACCTCGGTAAGTGCAGCCAATCAAAACACAGTATGATATTACGCATCTTCACTTGGGACCAATGAATGAGAAGCTGACTTGGCATGTCTACATCCACGGATTCAGTGTATTTCAACTCACTCCCTCTTCCTCAATTCTCACTTCTCAATTCCGCAGAAATAAATTAACAATGGCTTCTCTTGGTGTGTCTGAAATGCTGGGTAACCCCCTTCACTTCAGTGTGGCATCCAGGTCTGCTCCTACACCTTCGAGCCGCCCGGCCACCACTTTCAAAACATTAGCCCTTTTCTCCAAGAAGCCTGCACCATCTCCAAAGGCTAAGCCTGCTGCTGTGTCCCCTATCGATGATGAACTCGCCAAGTGGTATGGTAAGCATCGATCAGCAAATGAAATCTAATTTATGTATTATCTTAGTTACACCGACTTTGAATACGCATACTTTGGTTTCAGGACCTGACAGAAGAATTTTCTTACCCGAGGGCCTTTTGGATAGATCAGAAATCCCCGAGTACCTCACTGGAGAAGTTCCCGGAGAGTAAGTTTTATAATTCTTGCCATAATGAAATCAGACTGTTCATGACTCAACTTCTTATGCATGCAGCTATGGCTATGATCCCTTTGGCCTCAGCAAAAAACCCGAAAACTTCGCAAAGTGAGTGAATTAATATTCTCACCTTTCTCTACTCATCATTAGCTAATGAAGTTAAGCTTGGATTGAAATTAATTGTGTTGTTATCCAGGTATCAAGCATATGAGTTGATCCATGCTAGATGGGCTATGCTTGGTGCTGCTGGATTTATCATCCCAGAAGCATTCAACAAATTTGGAGCCAACTGTGGCCCTGAAGCTGTTTGGTTCAAGGTACCTGCTATTTATTTATTAACTCCTCGGACCTCTTCTTTTTCATCATTAATCGTGATTCTATTGTTCTATTTCTACAGACTGGAGCCCTACTTCTTGATGGAAATACATTGAATTACTTCGGTAAGAACATTCCAATAAACCTCGTTGTTGCTGTGGTTGCTGAGGTTGTACTTGTTGGAGGTGCAGAGTATTACAGAATTATTAATGGCTTGGTATGTCCCAACAGTTTTTAAATCCAGTACGGCTATCTTCGGGTGTAATTGGCATTGGGTAACTAAAACAAAATCCACTATTTTCTGAATTGGGATTATGATTCATGTAGGATCTGGAGGACAAACTTCACCCGGGTGGTCCATTTGATCCACTGGGTCTTGCCAAGGATCCAGACCAGGCTGCATTATTGAAGGTGAAGGAGATCAAGAATGGTCGACTGGCCATGTTCTCTATGCTTGGTTTCTTTATCCAGGCATACGTGACTGGAAAGGGTCCTGTAGAAAACCTTGCAGCACATTTGAGTGATCCTTTCGGCAATAACTTGCTCACTGTTATTGCCGGAACTGCTGAAAGAGCTCCTACCCTGTAATTCACACATGTAGTTTGCAGATTGATGCTTAATATATATTGTACAATTATCTGTGACATTTTATCCTAGTAATTGATTGTAGTTGGGAACTCTTTTCATTTCGCTCATACAGCTTATACTATGGAACTCATCTGGGGCCAAATCTTACTCGTACCCATTGAAAATTGAACTTTGAACAAGATATGGATTCAATTTACACTTAAAAGATAGACATGATTCAGAATAATACAATGCAGTCGATAGATCTTTTATCTTTATGCAGCATGAAACACAGACTGCAATGGTAGAAAGAAAAATGAAGAGGCTTTAATGATGATGACACTGTTATACGTTAATGGATCACAACATAATGCTGCGTATATATATAACTGTAGTAGGGGAAAACAGTGTATACATTGAAGATTAGGGATCTGAATGCCATTAATTGAAGATTTCAGACCTGTTTTGCAAAAAATGCATATTTTCCCAACAAAATTTCAGTACGGTATATTGAAAAAATTTAACTTCGGCCACATAAATTGTACATATCAAAAGGTGAGATAATCTTTCAAGACCTGCCTAGCAAGATCAAATGCTCCACTTTTCTTATAGATTAAGTGTAAATTGTAAGCTGCTTCCCTACGAAGATCACAGTAGCCTGGCCTTTTATAATCCATAGGATCCTGATTCTCATTTGGAAGTTTTGGGATGGGATAATCCTTCTCAGGCATCGCCAATACCTTCTCATAGTATGTGGTAGCCAAAGAAACTAGACCAATATGATGATATGCCCGAGCAATGTTATATAATGCTTCCTGAAAATGAATTTTAACTTTCAGTATGCATGTTTGATAAGTAGTACTAGACATGACTAGATAGTATAACGAGCAAGATTTTAACGGATCAGAAACAAACCTGGCTGTTGTCACAAAGTCGGAAATTATTAAACAGGAATGCAAGTCCTTGTGCCATACACTGATGCTTGTTTTGAAGTCTGAGCCCAAGGGCTAAATTTATTAAGGAAGTTCCTAAGGGGGAAAAAAATGAATTTTCTTTCGTAACATTTAAAAATAATCAATTTCAAAGTTTGGTAAGTTTAGAAGCTTCCTTTTTTGTCACTTTTGAGGAAAAGATTCATACCCACACAAAGATTGATCAAGGGACTGTCTGGCATAAGTCTATAGGCTTCCAGATATTCTCGAGCAGCAGCCTGATGCTGACTTATCATGGTAAACATATGCGCAGAAATCATAATTGGTGGCACAGAATCTTTGTGCTTAACTCGCATGTTGTGTAAAAATTTGTTGTGCTTTGAATACCGATTATCCATTCTACACAAGATAAGAAAACCGATTGTTAAACAAACCTGCAAAGATACATGCAAACATAGATCAAAAACACCATATTGACATGGACATTAATTCCCAAAGATGAAAATGTGGTCCCATTTCTCAAGAAGATATAAAGTATGAGATGGTATTTGGTTGGCATGAAACACGTCATATAAATTGTTTGGCTCAAATTTTGTGCTGAAATGGATACATTTTTGGAACACACGTCATAATTTCAGTTACAATTTCTGTTTAAACAAAACGAATTATCTCATCAACGTTATGGTGCCCCCAAAATATAATAAATACCAGTTACACCATCTCCATATCCTAACCTAGATACCTGACAAAACCACAGAGTGATTTTACTAATTGCAAGAGCAAGAGAGGGCATAAGGATATTTCCAGAATAGTGGTAGGCGGCAAATGTGAATAAATTGTGGGGGAGGGGGGGAGGGGGGTTAGGGATTTCATGTCATTCATCCAGAAAATAGGAGAGAAGCTGAACCTCTCGAAAGTTCAGCAATCATTTATTTTCTACCGAGCATTCTGTTCAGCAAATTTAAAGATCTTATCAATAACTCCTCCCCAACCCCCCACACCCCCAAGAAATACCGCAAGAAATTCCATCTCAATTACCAACTCAACAAGAATACCAGCACAACCAATAAAAACAGTACTGGGAACCCCGCTTCTGCTGCCATGGATCACCATAAACGTACAGGACCACTACAAACCCACACAAAGCCTGAGGAAAAAAGAAAAATGTGCCACGGATCATGAAATTAATATTGCTCACCATTGCCAAAACCCATTTTTTCGTCTGTCTAGAACTACATTCCATGCCTTCTTCAGAACCTGCGGAACTACAGATTTGTTCTCCAGATCTGATGATGGAAGGATTTCAATGTACATCCCTCTTCATTGAACAATTTTTTTCACAGTAGTACCCATGTTAACTTCAGCATTACTAGAGACTAATTAGGATTCGTCAATTGACAAAATAAGAGATCAATATTTACACCATGTGAAAGTAACACCGTCGATAAATTAAGGGATCACAACCTAAAATGTCTAGCAAAGACATATCTAGCACAGACCTAAAGAAATTTCCATTCACAAGGACAATAATCCACTAAAACATGTTAGAAGAGTCAGAGGCAAACCAAACAAACATGGTCTAGTGTGGTTGCAAGAAACGAAAAAGAAAAATAGTATCATTGAACATTTCAGTATATGTATTATAAAAAAGGACACATGCAGCCTACTCCAAGTTTATTGGAAATAAGGGCCTAGCTTTAATGTATATCTTAAACAGAGTACAATATAATCTGATGGCCCGTGTCTGAGCAGAGCCAGGTTATTGTGAGAATACACATAAGTAAGATGCAAAGAAGTATTCTCTTAATTCTTAAAGCCACATCAACAAAGCAAACTAAATAACATTGACAAATGCACAAATGAGAGCACTAACCTCGACATAACTTTGTAGTAGCAATTCCAGGCAGAAAAGCTGTAAGGATGCCGACTCACAATGTAACGCACACAATCCCACCCATGTGCAGGATCTGAAATGTTATATGCTACTTCTACACAATATAAACATAATAAATGCTTTAGAACTTTCTTTTGTTATCTTGCATCCTACATCTATTACAATAATAATGAAAACATTGCATAAAAATTCACATAACGAAAGAAGAAGAACATGAAATAACCTCAATATTTAAAAATTCAAAACTTACGAGCTCCAAGAGTTCGAAGATCCTCCTTCCTTTCAGGAGACAATGTGTTGCATGCCAGTTTCAAACACAGGTTGATGATCTGTAAAGCATCCCAATACCTTTGCAAGGCTGACAAGGACTTGCATAACTATGTAAATATAACATAAAAAATATTTTTTCAGTTGGAGACAATTTAAGAATTATATAAAAGTATTGATAAAGAGAACATAAAATAGAAATTTATATTAAAATATGAGTCTGACCATGCAGCAATTCTCGATTTCCATTGGATGAGATTTAAATAGCCAATCAGAGAAAGAAAACTCATGATATAGAATAGTATTAGGACATTTTGGCTATGGCAAAAAAAATTAAAGAAGGCAATATTTTAGACTTCAGGATATCAATAAAATTGAGCAATCATGAACCTTGGAGCTGGTGTGAGTAGAGATCTTCTTATTAATATTGATTTGCATCAAAGTTCCAACCCAAGTCGAAAAAACCTAAGAGATGCATCTAAGTAGAGATGTCAACGAGCCGAGTCGAGTCGATGGGGTTTCTTTGGCCTGAGCCTGAGCAAAAGTTCAGCCAAAATTTTGAGGCTCGACCCGATCTTTTGACTCAAGCCGGGCCGACCAGTTTTTTTTTTTTTTTCCCATTTTTTTATTATAACACATTGCCTTTAAAAAGGCAGCGTGATGCATGCTGCCTTTAAAAAACCAGTTCTACGGACCGGCTTGGGCTTTTTTCGGGCAGAGCCATAGGCGGCCCTAGCCGATAAGCCAAATTGCCAATCCTATATCCAAGCTTATGTCCCTTAATGTGTGGTACCAAAGGATATAGTATTAACTGATTAAATTAACAGGATAAATCATACATTGGAACTTCGGAGAGCTTTCTAATCTAAAGGTAGATTAAGTAGAGTAGAGTTGCAACAAGATCCATATAATGCTCTTTAATCATAGCATATTTAAAGATAACAGTGGAATCACAGTAGAGGATCACATTGTCAATCGCTTCACGTAATCAGGTTCAATTTTCATTAAGGAATGAGATAAGATGTAAGGCATTAGTACTAGAGCTGGTTGGACAATGGACGAAGTGGAGAACTGTTGCAGGGATTAACATCTTCCAAGCTAAGTTGGTAACAACTATGCTTTGGACAACTGAGTTGGGTCACTAAACAACAAAATGTCTATATAACATAAACATAATAGGAATGAGAATAAGATGAAAAGGCGATCCCCTAAAATTGATCAATAAGAAATTAGGATATATGCTAAAAAAGATTTGACTTCATTAAACTTTTAGTATATGTAGCTTTGGATTGAACCAAATGGCAAAAGATAAAATTAAAATTAATAATAATAATAATAAATAAATTATTATTATTATTATTATTATTAGTGCCAAGGAAGTAAATCATGTAAATTAGGGAAGAGAATAACTAGAGTTTATTGTACTTCCATAATTTTTGTATTTCCATTTATGTCTACTCTCATTTTCTATATAATAAAGAAGTTGAGGGGAAGGAAGGAATTCTTCTTCTCTCACGTTTTCTCTACCAACCCTTTGTCAACATGGTATCAGAGCTTTGTTTCTAGGGTTTGGTATTCTCTAATCCTTCTAAGCGAATTGTCCCTCCGTTCCTTTCTTTTCTCCTTCTTTCTTCCTTCCTTCCTTTTCCCCTACTGAAAGTCCCGTTTTCGTCCCGTGTGGTGATCTCAACCTTCATGGTTGAAGAGTATTTGCTGGGTTGTTAAGAATAGTTGATGTCGACCGTACATGGTAGGTCGACTGGCAGAGTTCGATGGTTGTCATAGAGCTCATTGGCGGTAGAAAGTGATCGTCAATGGTGTAGCTTTATGTGTAGATTCTGATTCCTTCCTCTAGTGGTTAATTTGCAGCGAATTGTAGTGGGAATTCCTGAACGGTGACAACGTTCTTCTGTTGGCGATCGCGATTTTCGAAGACAGTGAATTGTGGGTAATTTCTGGGTTCGGTACTGTGCGTGGACTTTGTTTAGGTTTTGTTGGTTGGATCACAATACTTCATTGTTGGGCTTTGCTGTTTAACTCTATGGGCTCATCTAATTTTGGGCCTATTGGTTTGATCACTACTGGTGTTAATACTCAATTTGTGGACCTGTTTGATGATCTTTAATTTTTAGCTATTTGGTTAATATCATGTGTCATCTAAAATGGAGATATTCAATTTGACTGGACCGATGGTACCTGAAAAATTGAACGAAAGAAATTACACTTATTGGGCTAGGTGTGTCGAGGTTTTCTTGCGAGGTAAGGGTTTATACAATCACTTGATTTTAGACAAACCGTCTGTCAAATCCTCAAAATGTGATTCTGTAAAGGCTGATTCTACTCTCAACGATCGGTGGGATCAGGAAGATTACGCAATCATTGGATTTATGATCAGTAGTATTGAGCCTCACATGGGATCTTCGTCGCTCTATATGTCTACGGTTAAACAAATTTGGGAGCATCTTAAACATATACACTCTAGAACTGGGAATATTACTTGAATCTATGAGACTTGTAAACAATATTTTGAGCTTGAGAAGGGCTCCTCTAGTCTTGTTGAATATTATAATACACTTTTGACTGTATGTCTGGAAAGGAATGTGCATCAACCTCTCTCTTAATTTGAAGGTAATGGAAAAACAGCGGGAAGACATCGATGTCGTTAAGTTCCTTATTGGTCTTCCGCCAGAGTTTGAAGCAGTCCGAGCACAGATATTAGGTGGAAAAGAGCTTCCTAGTCTTCCAGAAACATTCTCTCGTATTCAACGCTCTACTCTCTCAGATAGTATACCCAGCGAAGATCATTCTGCTTTTATTATAGGGGGCGGCTCATTCGGGGGTGGACGTAACGGTCGTGGTGGACGCGGTGTTAGCTCTCGGGGTGGACGAGACACTAGAGGCAATAATCATTCAATAACTCGTGAACCTCGAAAATGTACTCACTGTGGTCGTGTAGGTCATTCCATTGATTACTGTTGGGACTTACATGGTAAACCATTTGGTTCTGTCAATCAGGTCTCGTCTAATGAGGATCGTCACCTAGTATTTGGACCAGTTGCTAACTCTAGTTCAACATCAGAATCTGATTTCTTGTCTATCGCGGGATGAGTGTGCAAAGTTTTTAGCTCATAAGCAGGCCACTTCCGGTTCTATGGCCACTCTCGCTCAGTCAGGTACTACGTCTACTCACTGTCTAATGTCATCCTCTCATAATTCGTGGATTCTCGATTCTAGAGCAACTGAACATATTACTGGTTCGTCTACTTATCTTCTTGATTATCATCCTACCACTTCTTCCAAATATGTCACTCTTGCTAACGGTTCCCGAACTAGTGTTGCAGGCTTAGGCAATGCCTACCTTAAACCTAATATTGATTTGTCGGTTGTTCTTCATGTTCCTGGCTTTCCCTTTAGTTTATTATCGATTAGCAAAATTACCACCTCTTAAATGTTCTATAACATTTTATCCATCTTTGTCCATTTTGGTCACCCTTCTATTTCTACTTTAAAACGTCAAGTTGTTAGTCATCGTAATGTGTCCTCTCTTCAATGTGAAGCTTGTTAGCTTAGTAAACATCACCGTGTCTTTTCCTTTACGAACTATTAATCTTATTTCTAGTTTATTTGAGACCGTTCATTCTGATATATGGGGACCAATTAAAGTTTTATCTAATAAATTTCAATATTTTGTTACATTTGTGGATGATTATTCTCGTCTGACTTGGTTATTCCTATTGAAAAATCGTTTTGAGTTACTGTCTATTTTTCAAGTTTTTCGTACTTTAATTAAAACTCAATTTAACCAAAAAATTCGTATTTTGCGATCTGATAATGCCAAAGAATATATGTCTGCCTCTTTTACATCATATTTTTGGGGTGATGCTATCTTTACTGCATACTATCTCATTAATCGCATGCCTTCCTCCATTTTGGAGGTGCGTCTCCCTTCTCTCTCGTATTTTCCTCCTCTCCACCGTATTCATTACCTCTCAAGATTTTTGGATGTGTTATGTTCATCAGTTCGGTCCTGATCGTGATAAACTCGACTCTCGCCCCATGAAATGTATTTTTCTTAATTACTCCCAAACACAAAAGGTACTACAATCCTTCTCTACAACGTTATCTTGTAAGTGCATATGTCACTTTTGACGAGTCCACATCCTAGTTCCCAAATCATAGTACGCCATTCGAATCCACTCGAGTCCCCATTAGCTTACCCGTACCATATCTACCTGTTGGTATTTTTCCAAAACTCGACTCCATCTACTGCACCGGAGTTGTCCTCCTCTCATAAGGAACCACCACCTCCTCTACAGGTTTATACTCGACGACCTAAGCCACCAACATCTGTGGCCCCATCTGTTACCTTACCGTCTACAAATCCTGCATCCATCACCTATTCTAATCCTAAGTCATTGCCCATTGTTCACCGTAAAGGTAAACGTACTTGTGTAACTAGACATCCTATTAGCCACTATGTTAATTTAGATTCGTTGTCACCTTTTCTTGTTTTACATCCTAGCTTTCTAATATTTTTGTACCTAAGACAGTGACAAAAGCTTTATCTAATCCTGGGTGGCGAAAGGCTATGGAATTAGAAATGACGGCCTTACACGAGAATAAGACTTGGGAACTCGTTCCTTCACCGGCTGGCATACGTCCTGTTGGTAACAAATGAATCTTTGTTCCGAAATTCAATCCTAATGGGACTGTTGATCGATTGAAAGCCCAACTAGTTGATAAAGGTCACACAGACATATGGCATTGATTATGATGAAACACTTTCCAGTTGCTAAGATCTCTTCTATTCGAGTTTTGATTTCTAATACTACTAACCTTGGTTGGCCCTTGTTTCAATTGGATGTTAAAAATACGTTCCTTCATGGTGACTTGCACGAAGAAGTTTATATGGAGCAACCACCTGGGTTTGTTGCTCAGAGGGAGTATCAAAACTATGTAAGTTGAAAAAGGCCCTATATGGGTTAAAACAATCACCAAGGGCATGGTTTGGGAAGTTTTCTGAGGTTGTTTTAGAATTTGGTCTTCAGAGATGTCAGACAGATCATTCAGTATTTCATCTACAAACTGGTGTAGGTTATGTTATCCTTAGAGTTTATGTAGATGATATCGTAATCACTGGTGATACAGATGGGATTTCTCAGTTGAAACAATTTCTACAAAAACATTTTCAGATCAAAGATCTAGGCAAGCTCCGATATTTCTTAGGCATTGAAGTTGCTAGGTCACGAGCAGGTATCAATTTATCTCAAAGATAATATGTACTTCATCTGCTAGATGAAACAGGTTGTCTTGGAACTTATCATGTTGATACTCCCATGGATCCTAATGTGAAGATTTTGAAGGATGAAGGAGAATTGTATGGAGAACCAGAAAAATATCGTCGTTTGGTTGGAGAAATAAATTACCTAACTATCACATGACCAAATATTTCCCATGCAGTGAATGTCATTAGTCAGTTTTTGGATACTCCTCGAGTTCCTCATTGGGAAGCTGTAATACGTATTATTCGGTACTTGAAAAAGGCTCCAGGTCTTGGATTATTATATAAACCGAATGGACATATAAGAATAGAAGGGTTTACAGATGCAGATTAGGCCAGATCCCCACCAGATAGGCAATCTATTACTGGTTTCTGTACTTTTCTCGATGGTAATCTTGTCTCTTGGAAAAGTAAGAAACAAACCGTAGTAACAAGGTCAAGTGCAGAAGCAGAATATAAGGCGATGGCTCATACTACAAGTGAGTTAACATGGTTATAGCACTTTCTTCAAGAAATCAATTTCTCACCTTCAACTCCTATTCCAATGTTTTGTGATAATCAGGTTGCCTTACATATTGCGTCTAATCCAGTCTTTCATGAGAAGACTAAACATATTGAAGTTGATTGTCACTTTGGCCGGGACAAAATATTGAGTGGTGATATATGTACACCATTTGTGAAGACAGAAAAGCAGCATGCTGATATGTTTACAAAGTCGTTGAATGGTAATCGGTTGAAGTTTCTTTGTTCCAAGCTAGGCTTATATGATATATATGCTCCAGCTTGAGGGGGAGTGTCAAGGAAGTAAATCACATAAATTAGGGAAGAGAATAACTAGAGTTTACTGTATTTCCATAATTTCTGTGTTTCCATTTATGTGTACTCTCGTTTTCTATATAATAAAGAAGAGGAGGGGAAGGAAGGAATTCTTCTTCTCTCACGTTTCCTCTACCAACCCTTTGTCAACAATTATTATTTTTTTTAAAGGATATTAGATCCAATCAATTCATGAACAAAATATGAGAAAAGCTAGGTAACAAACTTGTAGCAGAATTTCTCCGAGATACAAAGACAACAAACGGAAAGCTTCCGAAAAGAAAAAGTTGAAAATAAACATTCAAGTACACAAATGCATGGAGAGAGAGGAGAGATAGGCGGGGGGGCATGAGACTTACATCTATGATCAGATGATGGTGCTCTTCATTTTTTAGAAGAACCGGCAACGGAGGCTCGCGCAAATCTTGCTGCATAAGTTATTAGATGATTCTATCAAATCCTGTTAATCCAACAGAGAATAATTTTGGTTCAATTCACATAAAACTTTTAACTTCTTACGGGACACTCATCATCTGAATCATCACTCTTCCAATCAATCCCAGCAGCCAAAGCTGCAGCTTTTTTCTCTTCCTTTATTGTAGCCTTCTTCCGAAGCAACCTTTTTGCTCTGGAAGCTTTTGACCTGTTACATTGAAACAAGGAAATGATAATTATTCCACAATATATACGTGAAAATGAAGAAGAAGAAGAATATTGAAACTGGTAGCTTGTTATCGAGTGTAAGATAAAACACATTGAATGTGTAAAATTATGCTCATGACACCACTCTTTCAATATATGAAGCTAATGATGCACTAATAAAAAAATAAAAAATAAAAAAATTCCAACATAATAACTACATTACATCTTGTACAATTACAAATTTCTAAAGCTGGAACGGCAAATCATTCTGCAAAGCTGATTCCATTCTGCAAATCATTTTTTCAACTTTCACTACCCTTTTACTGAATGCTACATCTTAATTTTGCCTCCCTTTAACAAATGCACCCTCATTGTAAGTAACTGTATGCTCCAAAACTTCTCTCTATCTGTTATAGCTAATACTTTGGGGATAATCTTGCACAAACATGACACCATACTAATTTGGATGAATACATTTAGCACAATCAAAATCATTTCACCATGTAATTTGTCATCAATCTAATCCATATTGAATGCTGCTTGAAAATTCAAACACGTTCTCAACTTATAAATAGAACTTTGAGGTGAAAAAATGACACAAATAGCCAAGCACACACAATATTCATACAATACAATTTAGGCTCTATTTGAGCGCCATTTTTTGGGAGAACAAATTTTGCAATTTTTTTTTTTTTTTTTTGGTGTATTCCATTCTAAGGTAGATACGAGTTTTTAAACCTATTTATCTACCTAGAATGGATCGTTTGATGTTGCCTTCTACCCCAGTATATTGATACGCAAAAGAGTACATGAAGGGAGATATAGACTTTATCTTCCAAAAGTTATGAGAGTTTACAATAGCGTTTGAAGATTTACAATTGCAATGAAAACAAGACACATGTACAAATGAATAAAGCAATTTCAAATATTTCGAAAAATAATT
>NW_019236129.1:387290-389815 GCF_002742605.1 Olea europaea var. sylvestris
AAATAAATACTCAACAACCTTCCATCAAACCCAGACAAAAACCCAAAAAATATTAAAATCTCTCTCTAACATCCTCCAATTCTCACGGTCTTTCTACCATTATCTAATCTTCCCATAAATACGACATCTATAGACCTTTCACACCCCATCTCATACATTCATTTTCGGAGTACATCTTTCCCAAACTAAGTGCATCTCCATTTCTATTTCTTCTTTCATTAACCAAAGACGCTCATCTTTCCCTTTCAGCTTATCAATCACATTCTTCTCCTGGACTAGCCAAACTATGAAAAAAAACACCTTGAATTTGCATCTGCCTCCACCCATTATTTTTTGTCACCAAGAAATTAGATACTGAAGCACGATCTCTTCAAACCTATTATTAAAGTTAATTCCCTACCAATAAAACATCAAACGAAAAACTTATGACTTGCTTTGTTTAGATCTAATTCGGCTGTACGGTGTTCACTAAATCTTGAACAGTCCCTGGACACGTGGTGAAGGAGCATGATACTTTTTTGAGTAAAATTTGTTTACTTTCGATACCAAAGAAGTATTTATATGTAAATACATTCTGTTATGACAATAAATTTACAAAGCAACAAAACTGACGTGGTCAGCTTCCTCAAGTAAACTAAGGTTTATAAGCATTAGGTGCCAAATTTGAATTTATAAACCTAAAATTTTGAATCTTTTAACTCATGAGTTGAGTAAGTTAAAATGCCCAGACCATCAGTAAGTTCAAATTTTGGACATTTAGACCTGAAAACAAACTGAAAAGAACAGATAATACTCACAGTTCTGCAGCGGAAGCAAGAGGCTTAAATCCCTGAAACACATTACCAGTTTGATGGTCATCTAGAACTTTCACCCTTTCATGAAGAACAGTAGTTGAAAGCCGTTTCCGGGCTTTAACCTAAATCCATACATTGAAAATAAAGTGAAATGATGAATAAAATTTAGCAAAGTTAAATATATAAAAGAAGGATTTAAAATGGATAAGTTACTGTTTTCTCCAAACATTTTCTTTGGCTTGAAATTATTTTGGCATTGTGAAACTTTTGTGACAAATAAGTTTGAGGAAGTTATTTTTGGATTTGAAGTACAAAATTATACTTTTCTTGGAAGTTAAGAAAAATAAGTCCACGTTCTCTTTAGCTTAGCATACATGCAGAAAGTCGGGGGAAAAAAAGTTCTTTGTAGCCAAGAAAAAGTTAATCAGGAATCAGGCATTGCTTTTTTGGTTGTTGTTCACATTTCATGACATTTTGGTGCGGAAGTGATAATAAAATTCTCGTAATAAGAATCGTAATGAAAGAAATATGAAAACTATATACGATAACTTGCTTCGATTGATTTGATAATGAATGAATGAATGAAAATTATAAAATGGTCCTATATTTATAGGTAAATTATTCATATTCCTAATAGTACTAGGAGATTGAAATAAGGAAACTAGGAAACTAAGTCTAATCGAATTAAAACTCAATAAAGAAACTATAATTCTAATAAAATATAAAGTCCTATTACAAAAGAACTAAATAGAAAATAAAATTCTAAAGAGATAAAACATATTGTTATACTACATCAATCCCCTTCACTTGAAGGAGAGTTTTGTATTTGCAAGGAAAATTCATGTGGAGGAAAGTATTCATAGATATCAGCAACATTAAAAGTGTTGAAAATGTTCGCATCTGATGGAAGATCAACTTTCTAAGCAGTACACCAATCTTTTGAAGAATGCGAAAAGGACGAATCTTCTTATCTTTAAGCTTATTGTAAGTGCCAACAGGAAAATGATTTTTTCTGAGATAGACCATCACTAAATCACCTTCGTTTAATAGTTTAAGGCGCCTTTGTTGGTCGACAGCAGTCTTGTAACGGATATTAGCATCTTCTAAATTTTGTTTTACCTCTTGATGAATTCTTTGAATACGTTCAGCAAACTCTTCTGCATTAGAATTGACATTAGGAAGTCGAATCAAATCTACTGTGTGCCTTAGAACATTGGTGTAAACAACTTCAAAAGGAGGCTTCATGGTAGATCGATTAAGCATACTGTTAAAAGCAAATTCAATTTGTGGAAGGGCAACATCCCACTGTTTTGGTTTATCTCCACTAACTGCTCGAATCATATTGCCAAGAGTTCGATTAGCCACTTCTGTTTGACCATCTGTCTAGGGATGACTTGTGCTACTAAACTTCAAAGAAGTGTCAAATATTCTTCACAATGTCCTCAAGAAGTGACTTAGAAACTTTACATCTCTATCAGAAGTTATAGAACGAGGGATGGCATGTAAGCGAACGATCTTGCGAAAAACTAGATTAGCCACATAAGAAGCATCTGCAGTATTTTTACAAGGAATGAAGTGAGCCATTTTTAGAAATTGATCAATTATGACCAGAACAAAATCAACTCTCCGTTGAGTTCGTGGGAGACCGAGAACAAAATCCATTGTAAAATCTTGCCATATTGTATCTGGAACAGGCAAAGGGGTATAAAGGCCAGTATTTTGAGCTTGTCC
>NW_019236130.1:0-2147 GCF_002742605.1 Olea europaea var. sylvestris
CCCATTCCGACACCGTCGCGAAAAATGTCGAAATTACCCCCTGTACGATTTTTGTTTCCGATCAACCTGTCAAATTTTAGCCCATTCCGACGTCGTCGCGAAAAATGACAAAATCGCACCGGCGTGATTTTTGTTTCCGATCAACCTGTCAAATTTAAGCCCATTCCGACACCGTCGCGAAAAATGACGAAATTGTACCGGCTCGATTTTTCTTTCCGCTCAGCCTGTCAAATTTTAGCCCATTCCGACACCGTCGCGAAAAATGACGAAATTGCCCCCGACGCGATTTTTCTTTCCTATCATCCTGTCAATTTTTAGCCCATTTCGACACCATCGCTCAAAATGATTAAATTGCACCGGCGCGATTTTTGTTTCCGATCATCCTGTCAAATTTTAGCTCATTCCGACACCGTCGCGAAAAATGATGGAATTGCACCGACTCGATTTTTGTTTCCGATCAGCCCGTCAAATTTTTGCCCATTCCGACATCGTCACGAAGAATGACGAAATTACCCCCGGCGCGATTTTTGTTTCCGATCAGCCTCTCAAATTTTAGCACATTCCGACACCGACGCGAAAAATGACGAAATTACCCCCGGCGCGATTTTTGTTTCCGATCATCCTGTTAAATTTTAGCCCATTCCACACCGTCGCGAAAAATGACGTCATTGCACCTGCACGATTTTTCTTTCAGCTCAGCCTGTCAAATTTTAGCCCATTCCGACACCGTTACGAAAAATGACGAAATTGCCCACGGCGCGATTTTTGTTTCCGATCAGCCTCTCAAATTTTAGCCCATTCCGACCCGTCTGGAAAAATGACGAAATTGCCCCCGGCGCGATTTTTGTTACCGATCAGCCTGTCAAATTTTAGCCCATTTCGACGCCGTCGCGAAAAATGACGAAATTGCACCCGGCGCGATTTTTGTTTCCGATCAGCCTGTCAAATTTCAGCCCATTTCGACACCGTCGCGAAAAATGACGAAATTGCCCCCGGCGCGATTTTTGTTACCGATCAGCCTGTCAAATTTTAGCCCATTTCGACACCGGCGCGATTTTTGTTTCCGATCAGCCTGTCAAATTTTAACCCATTCCGACACCGTCGCGAAAAATGACGAAATTGCACCGGCACGATTTTTGTTTCCGCTCAGCCTGTCAAATTTCAGCCCATTCCGACACCATCGTGAAAAATGTCGAAATTACCCCCGGCGCGATTTTTGTTTCCGATCAACCTGTCAAATTTTGGCCCATTCCGACGCCGTCGTGAAAAATGACAAAATTGCACCGGCGCGATTTTTGTTTCCGATCAAACTGTCAAATTTTAGCCCATTCCGACACTGTCGCGAAAAATGACGAAATTGTACCGGCACGATTTTTCTTTCCGCTCGGCATGTCAAATTTTAGCCCATTCCGACACCGTCGCGAAAAATGACGAAATTGCCCACGACGCGATTTTTGTTTCCTATTATCCTGTCAAATTTTAGCCCATTTCAACACCATCGCGAAAAATGATTAAATTGCACCGGCGCGATTTTTGTTTCCGATCATCCTGTCAAATTTTAGCTCATTCCGACACCGTCGCGAAAAATGATGAAATCCCCGGCGCGATTTTTGTTTCCGATCAGCCTGTCAAATTTTTGCCCATTCCGACATCGTCGCGAAGAATGACGAAATTACCCCCGGCGCGATTTTTGTTTCCGATTAGCCTGTCAAATTTTAGCACATTCCGACACCGACGCGAAAAATGACGAAATTGCCCCCGGCGCGATTTTTGTTGCCGATTATCCTGTTAAATTTTAGCCCATTCCACACCATCGCGAAAAATGACGAAATTGCACCAGCACGATTTTTGTTTCAGCTCAGCTGTCAAATTTTAGCCCATTCCAACACCGTCGCGAAAAATGACGAAATTGCCCCCGGCGTGATTTTTGTTTCCGATCAGCCTCTCAAATTTTAGCCCATTCCGACCCGTCTGGAAAAATGACGAAATTGCCCCCAGCGCGATTTTTGTTTCCGATCAACCTGTCAAATTTTGGCCCATTCCGACGCCGTCGCGAAAAATGAAAAAATTGCACCGGCGCGATTTTTGTTTCCGATCAAACTGTCAAATTTTAGCCCATTCCGACACCGTCGCGAAAAATGACGAAA
>NW_019236131.1:0-2147 GCF_002742605.1 Olea europaea var. sylvestris
AACAAAAATCACGCCGGGGGCAATTTCGTAATTTTTCACGACTGTGCCGGAATTTGCTAAATTTTGACTGGTTGATCGGAAAAAAAAACCTCGCCGGGGGCAATTTCGTCATTTTTCGCGACTGTTTCGGAATTGGCTGATATTTGACAGGTTGATCGGAAACAAAAACCGCGCCGGGGGCAATTTCGTCATTTTTCGCGACTCTTTCGAAATTGGCTAAAATTTGACAGGTTGATCGGGAAAAAAATCGGGCCGGGGGCAATTTCGTCATTTTTCTCAACAGCGTCGGAATTGGCTCAAATTTGAAAGGTTGATCGGGAACAAAAATCGCCCCGGGGGCAATTTCGTCATTTTTCACGACTGTGTCGGATTTGGCTAATATTTGACAGGTTGATCGGGAACAAAATCCGCACCGGGGGCAATTTCGTCATTTTTCGCGACTGTGTCGGATTTGACTAATATTTGACAGGTTGATCGGGAACAAAATCCGCACCGGGGGCAATTTCGTCATTTTTCGCGACTGTGTCGGATTTGACTAATATTTGACAGGTTGATCGGGAACAAAATCCGCACCGGGGGCAATTTCGTCATTTTTCGCGACTGTGTCGGAATTGACTAAAATTTGACTTGTTGATCGGAAACAAAAATCGTGCCGGGGGCAATTTCGTCATTTTTCTCGACTGTGTCGGAATTGGCTAAAATTTGACAGCTTGATGGGAAACAAAAAACGCGCTGGGGCAATTTCGTCATTTTTCGCGACTGTGTCGGAATTGGCTCAAATTTGAAAGGTTGATCGGGGACAAAAATCGCGCCGGGAGCAATTTCGTCATTTTTCGCGACTCTTTCGAAATTGGCTAAAATTTGACAGGTTGATCGGGAAAAAAATCGCGCCGGGGGCAATTTCGTCATTTTTCTCGACGGCGTCGGAATTGGCTCAAATTTGAAAGGTTGATCGGGAACAAAAATCGCCCCGGGGGCAATTTCGTCATTTTTCACGACTGTGTCGGAATTGGCTAAAATTTGACACGTTGATGGGAAACAAAAAATGCGCTGGGGCAATTTCGTCATTTTTCGCGACTGTGTCGGATTTGGCTACAATTTGACTGGTTGATCGGGAACAAAAATCGCGCCGTGGGCAATTTCGTCATTTTTCGCGACTGTGTCGGATTTGGCTACAATTTGACTGGTTGATCGGGAACAAAAATCGCGCCGTGGGCAATTTCGTCATTTTTCGCGACTGTGTCGGATTTGGCTACAATTTGACAGGTTGATCGGGAACAAAAATCGCGCCGGGGGCAATTTCGTCATTTTTCTCGACTGTCTCGTATTAGGCAACAATTTGACTGTTTGATCGGAAACAAAAATAGCGCCGTGGGCAATTTCGTAATTTTTCGCGACTGTGCCGGAATTGGCTAATATTTGACAGGTTGATCGGGAACAAAATCCGCGCCGGGGGCAATTTCGTCATTTTTTGCGACTGTGTCGGAATTGGTTAAAATTTGACATGTTAATCGGGAGAAAAAATTTCACCGGGGGCAATTTCGTCATTTTTCGCGACTGTGTCGGAATCGGTTGAAGTTGACAGGTTGATCGGAAACAAAAATCACGCCGGGGGCAATTTCGTAATTTTTCACGACTGTGCCGGAATTTGCTAAAATTTGACAGGTTGATCGGAATCAAAAACCGCGCCGAGGCCAATTTCGTCATTTTTCGCGACTGTTTCGGAATTGGCCGAAATTTGACAGGTTGATCGGAAATAAAAACCGCGTCGTGGGCAATTTCGTCATTTTTCGCGACTGTGTCGGAATTGGCTAATATTTGACAGGTTGATCGGGAACAAAATCCGCGCCGGGGGCAATTTCGTCATTTTTCGCGACTGTGTCGGAATTGGCCAGAATTTGACAGGTTGATCGGAAACAAAAAACGCGCCGGGGGCAATTTCGTCATTTTTTGCGACGGTGTCGGATTTTGCTACAATTTGACTGGTTGATCGGGAAGAAAAACAGCGCCGGGGGCAATTTCGTCATTTTTCGCGACTGTGTCAGAATTGGCTGAAATTTGACTGGTTGATCAGAATGAAAAATCGCGCCGGGTGCAATGTCGTCAATTTTTGCGACTGTGTCGGATTTGGGAACAATTTGACTGGT
>NW_019236132.1:0-2147 GCF_002742605.1 Olea europaea var. sylvestris
TCGATTCCAATCGAATTGGCAAGCGATTCTTCAAAAATGAACAAACTCGAAGTTTTTTATGAAATCAAAAGACACTTTTCATTTGCTCGATTCCAATCGAATTAGACTAGCAATTCGTCGGAAATGAACAAACCCGAAGTTATCATGATATCAAAAGCCACTATTCATTGGCTCGATTCCAATTGAATTAGACTAGCAATTCGCTAGAAATGAACAAGCCCGAAGTAATCATCATACTAAAAACCATTTTTCATTGGCTTGATTCCAATCAATTAGACTATCAGTTCGCCTAAAATGAAAAGACACAAAGTTACCTTGTAATCAAATACCACTTTTCATTAGCTCGATTCAAGTCGTATTTGACTAGCAATTCACAAAAAACGAACAAACCCATAGTTATCATGAAATAAAAGACCACTTTTCATTGGCCTGATTCTAATCGAATTAGACTAGCGATTCGTAAAAAATGAACAAACTCGAAGATATCATGAAATCAAAAACCACTTTTCATTGGCTTGATTCCAATCGAATTTGACCAGAAATTCGTCAAGAATGAAAAAACTCGAAGTTATCAGGAATACAAAAGCCACTTTTCATTTGCTCAATTCCAATCGAATTAGACTACCAATTTGCCAGAAATGAACAAACCCGAAGTTATCTTGAAATCAAAAACCGCTTTGCATTGGCTCAATTCCAATCAAATTAGACTAGCAATTCGCCAAAAATGAAAAGACCCGAAGTTATCTTGAGATCAAAAACCACTTTTCACTGGCTCGATTCCTATCGAATTAGACTAGCAATTCGCCAAAAATGAACAAACTTGAAGTTATCAATAAACTAAAAACCACTTTTTACTGGCTCGATTCCAATCGAGCCAATGACTACCAATTCGTCAAAAATGAAAAAACTCGAAGTTATTATGAAATCAAAAGCCACTTTTCATTGGCTCGATTCCAATTGAATTAGACTAGCAAGTCGCCAGAAACGAACATGCCCGAAGTTATCATGATATCAAAAACCACTTTTCGTTGGCTCGATTCCAATCGAATTAGACTAACGATTCGCCAAAAATGAAAAGACACAAAGTTATCTTGAAATCAAAAACCACATCTCAATAGCTCGATTCCAATGGAATTTGACTAGAAATTCGCAAAAAAGAACAAACCCGGAGTTATCATGAAGTAAAAAACCACTTTTCATTGGCTCGGTTCCAATCGAATTAGACTAGCAATTCACCCAAAATGAACAAACCCGAGTTATCTTCAAATCAAAAACCACTTTTCCTTGGCTCGATTCCATTCAAATTAGACTAGGGAATCTTTGAGAATGAAGAAACTTAAAGTTATGATGAAATCAAAAGCCACTTTTCATTTGCTCAACTCCAATTGAATTAGACTAGCAATTCGCCTAAACGAACAAACCTAAAGTAATCATGAAATCAAAAACCACTTTTCATTGGCTCAATTCCAGTCGAATTAGACTAGCAATTCGTCGAAAACGAACGAACCCAAATTTATCATGAAATCATAAACCTATTTTCTTTGTCTTGATTCCAATTGAATTAGACTAGCAATTCGCCAAAAATGAAAAGGCACAAAGCTATGTTGAAATCAAAAACCACTTTTCATTAGCTCGATTCCAATTGAATTTGACTAGCAACTCGCAAAAATAAACAAACCTGAAGTTATCATGAAATAAAAAACCACTTTTCATTGGCTCGATTCCAATCGAATTAGACTAGCAATTCGCCTAAAATGAACAAGCCCGAGTTATCTTTAAATCAAAAACCACTTTTCATTTGCTCGATTTCAATCGGATTAGACTAGCGATTCATAAAAAATGAACAAAATTGAAGATATCTTGAAATCAAAAATCACTTTTCATTGGCTCGATTCTAATCAAATTTGACAAGTGGTTCGTAAAAAACGAACAAACTCGAAGTATCATAATATCAAAAACCACTTTTCATTGGCTCAATTCCGATTGAATTAGACTAGCAATTCGCCAAAAATGAAAAGGCACAAAGTTATCTTGAAATCTAAAACCACTTTTCATTAGCTCGATTCCAATCAAATTTGACTAGCAATTCCCCAAAAACATAAAGACCCGAAGTTATCATGAAATAAAAAACCACTTTTCATTGGCTC
>NW_019236133.1:0-2147 GCF_002742605.1 Olea europaea var. sylvestris
AGGGTTAATAAAGACGCTATTAAGCTACAATTATTTCCTTATACATTGCAAAACGCAACATGAGAATGGTCAGGTGTTGAACCTCATGGAAGCATTACTACTTGGGAGGAATTAACTATAAAATTTTGTAACAAATTCTTCCTACCGGCGAAAGTAGCAAAAATCCAATTGAAAATTCAAACATTCTAACAAAGGAATGAGGAGAGTTATAATGACGCATGGAATAGATTTGAAGGAGTTCATGAGAAATTGTCCAAATCATTGAATCACCATAAGTAATCAAGTCAAATGCTTTTACACAGGACTTTCACCACTGTCAAAGTCTTAGGTGGATTCCTCTACTGGTGGATCAATCATCGAAAAATCAGTTCAACAATACATAGATTTGTTCGAGTCAATTGCCATTACACATTCAATATTCTCAATTAGACAACACCACATCTACCAATGCAGAAATAGGAGCTTTGATAAAATAGGTAAAGTTACCATTGAAATCACAAACAAAAGGAGTACATGCGATGATGGCTAGTCCATCGTGTAAAAATTATGGACCTAATTATCTCACAGGAAATTGTATTTGTATAGGCTTTCTTGAAGAACAAGTGAACTTTATTCAAAATGGCTCCACAATTTTAATCCATATGGACAAACTTAAACTCCAGTATGTAGACAATACCCAAAGTTTAGATGGTCTGATAATCAGCTAGTAAATAATTCAAATAATACCCAACCAAGAGAAAAAAACCTAGTTTAGGAAAATGTTCAATCAATAAATGTAAAAGACACACAAGGTGTTCCGGCAAATTGATACAAACTTTGAGAATCAGCAAGTATCTATTAAGAATCTAGAGACACAAATTGGTAAGATAGCTCAACAACTTGCATGAAACCCATAAAGGTATTTTCAGGCAATACAATGATAAATCATAAGGATCAAGTGCAAGCTATTACAACTAGAAGTGAGGTACAACTGTTAGAAATACATATGAAGAGATCAGACAAAAGATGTAGAAATTGAAGAGGCTGAAAAAGAAGAAAAATCTGCACTAACCACAAAAGAAGGGGAAAAGAGCAAAGAAACACTCACAGTGAGAGCATCAAGTCCCAATAAGGCATATGTGCCATCAATTCTTTTCCGTCAATGGTTATAGAAAAAGAAGTTGGTCAAGCAATTTGTCAAATTTGTGGAAATTTTTAAGAAATTGTACATAAACATCGCAAATGCATTAACACAAATGCCTAGCATGCCAAATTTTTGAAGGAAAATCTTTCCAACAAAAGAGAGCTGAAAGAACATGAGATAGTCTGCCTAACTGAGGAATGCTGTTCAATTTTCCTAAAGAAACTATCCCATAAACTAATGGGCCAAGGGAGTTTTACTATACCTGCACCATTAGTTCTAATTATTTTAAACATTCTTTATATGATTTAGGTGCCAGTGTTAATTTAATGCCACTCTCTGTTTACAAATCTCTTGGATTGGAGAAGCAAATGGAAAACAATATCTTTGCAGTTGGCAAATAGGTCCATCAAAAGACCAAAGAGAATCATAGAAGACATGCTAATCAAGGTTGATAAATTCATCTTCCCGGTGGATTTCATTATCTTGAATATGGAAGATGATTCAAATATTCCTTTAGTCTTGGGAAGACCATTCTTGGCCACTGAATGAGCAATTATCGACATATATGATGGAAACAGTGGAGAAGAATGAAAACAATGAGCTGATTCCAACAAGGCTAGTAACCGGATAGAGAGCGTGTATTAATTATAGGAAGCTAAACAATGCCACAACAAAAGCTCACTGTCCATTGCCCTTCATTGATCAGATGTTGAAGAAGTTAGTAGTTCATTCTCATTACTATTTTTTGGATGTATACTCAGGGTACAATCAAATAACCATTACTCTAGAAGATCAAGAGAAAACAACATTCACATGTCCCTACAGTACTTTTGCCTTTAGGAGAATGCCTTTTAGTCTATACAACGCACCTGCAACCTTTTATTAATGCATAATGTCAATGTTTTCTAACATGGTTAAAAAGAATATCAAGGTATTTATGTATAACTTCTCAGTATTCGGTGATTCTTTTGATGACTACTCGGAACACCTATCTCTAGTGTTACAAAGGTGCGAAGAAAAAAAT
>NW_019236134.1:0-2147 GCF_002742605.1 Olea europaea var. sylvestris
AAATAAATATGAAAAGGGTTCCAAACCTTTTTTTTTTGTTTAAGGGATACTTGCCCTACCGAAGTACCAAAGGCTTTTGGGGCATACACCTACCTATTAGACGACCTAAAAAAGGGCTTTCAGTAGCGCCCTTAGAATCTAAGCCCTTTGAAGAGCCAGTAGCTGTAGCTGTGGGTAGGGCTTTCGTTCTTATTGCTCCGAAATTTGATCTATATAACCTCCAGGCGATAGAAAGTTAACCTCTTCCATAGAAGCAGGTAGTAACCTAACCTTTAAGAATTTGTTCAAAGAGGAGGCCTCTTATCTATCAATGGAAAAATGTCCATGTGTTGCGTGACAAGGAATGCTAGAAAAGATCGATTAAGACTCCCTCCATAGTCCTATGAATATCTCTACCTACTTGTCCAGTTCAAGATAAGTGAGATATTTTGGTCTCGGTACGTGGGAGCAGCTCAAACAAAGAAGAGTCTGGTCCGATCTGAATTCAGGCACGCCCCGCCCGTTCGTTGCTAGGTCTGGGAATGGCACAGGCGAGGGCATCACTATACCCCTTATGAATCCAGTGGTCCTTCAACATTTATTTTATTCCAACAGCCAGCATAGATCTCATGAGACGTGGCCACTATCACTACGAAAAAAGGCCTGCCCTTTTCCTTTGCTACTAGGAAAGTAAGCAACTTCCATTAGCGTCGGACCTTGAGTCGAATTGATCATGTCATGTGCAACGTCCAGTAATGATGGTTCATTGATTTAGACTCCTTCTCCCTTCTCAACTATGAAAAAGATCGAGAGGGCCCGAAAGCCCCCAAAGCAAGAACAGAAATGGAAGCCTTTCGATTCACTTCCCATTCTCTCTTAAATAAATAAAGCTCTTCCTCGACCCTTGGGTCAGTCGGCCAGGTCTTTCCCAATTCTTCTATTCCCTCCATGAGAAAGACACATGGAAGAGGTATGGCCAATGCACAGAAGATCCGTTGAGAGTTTGTCTCAGTAGGGAACTATACGATCTTTTCTCCTATTGTATTGATCAATAAAAAAAGGGTCAGTGCTATGGCCCTCTATTATTTGATCCAATATTGACTGGGGTGACTTCCATATATCCTTGGTTTGACCTCCCGTAGTGCTCCTTGCTTTTGAGAAATCTCTACGAGGTCGATTTCTCGTACTTGCTTAATCTGCCCCCTTTCGTCGAGTGCCCCGCCCGTTCACTAGGCTGTTGGCCTACCAAGCACTTGCCCACAGCTCCTGCCGCTTGCCAAGTGGGTGAAGCATTCATTATCTTGACTTTTCTCTCTACTGGGCCCCTCCCATTGCTCTAGCCATAAGCTATGGTAGCTCCAGCTAGCAACAACAAGGGTCTGCCCTGCGAGGCTAGAGTGGGCTCAACCTCCATTCAAATTATGCTAGGGGTTCTTTCATTTTTGCCAGATCTAGAGAGATACTACAAGTCCTCCATCCCATATTCCATTGCCGTGACCATCTGGTTCACCGGTACTACCAAAAAGTCTCATGCTTACCTTACTCTTACTGATGGATTGATTATCTTGGACCACGAAGACCCCAGTTGTGCTTTTGGTTTCCATTCCCATCATCATATTAATGATAAATCTCCGCATGCTCTGCTTGGAGTTCATATCATAGCGAAGATAAGGTAAGGCTGTGATTCTTGCTCAAAAAAAGACTGAACACGTTCAAGTTATTGGCTCGTCCAACCGGATAGCATTCATGAGTCGCTTATTCAACCGCCCCTCGAAGATAAGGTTCAGAAGTACCATGTGCCCCCGTCCTTTCTTTCTATCGATCCAACCCAGCGAGAGATGGCTCAGCTAAAAAAGGTAAGCACCTAGCGTGATCCTTTTTTTATAAGTTTAGTAAAGTCAAGCTTTAGCTCCCTAAAGACTAAAGAAATGGATAAAAAAGGGAGGGACTTTTTTCTACAATGGGCTATGCCACCCAAACCAACTGAGGGAAGTCACATTCGTCCCATTACAAGTACCTACAATGTCATGATCACATTGGTTTACCATTTTTTTTGGTAGTTTAACAGATGGTCCCTCCTCCAACAAAAAAAGGTATAAATATGGAAACTTCTTTGCCATTTGGACCGGAGAATTTATGGAGGAAATCAGGTTTTAAATTCCTAAAAA
>NW_019236135.1:0-2147 GCF_002742605.1 Olea europaea var. sylvestris
CTTACCATCACTCCAAAATTAGCCACATAGCCAAGAACATATCCGAGAGGTAGACCAAAAATGTAATAACAGCCCAAGTTGATGTAAGCTACTATAGATTGCCACCCACCTCCAATGGCAACACCTGCAAAATGGCTCCAAAAAAATTACTTCAGGAGAGGAAGGAAACGTGATATCTTGAGATACGATGCAGCATTTAGATGCGGTATACGACATAATCAAATTGAATCAATACCTGATATCACTGGTTGGACACTATTGAGAAGCATTGTGATTCCAAGAAGGATTGAAAGGCGAGAAACTGCACGTAGCATAGTTTCGCTATGCGTAAAAATAATACCTAAATAATTTCTTGTTGCTAGGACAACCATCATGCAAAGAATCCCAATCAGAAGTGATTGAAAGACTGTGACATAGACAGAATATTTGGTTGCTCTTGGGCGTCCAAAGCCAAGCTCATTTGAGACACGAACACTGGAATAGAAAAAAATAAAAGAAAAGAAAAGGCAGTGACGTTGTTAGTGATAGTAGACAACATTTACTGCATTGTCTCTCTAATTGCAGTTTGTGCTATCTAATCTGTTCTCAAGCCAGCATTACAACAGGATTTGAAAATTTGCAAATGTCAATAAACACCATGGAAAAAAATAGTAATAAACTTCTTGCCAAATCAGTCTAAATTCTTCAATCAATTCGGACGAGAGAAAAATAGACGGACTTTAATTTAAGCACAATGGATCCCTATTTTCTCCAAGGTTCCATTTGTTTTCGACATCAAACATTTTCCAGCCACAAATGTTTTTAGGAGAAATTGTTTATAATTGAGCTTGATGAGAACAACATAAGAAGTGTCGATGAGCATCTCAGCTTCTTACCTTATAGCAGCATTGACTCCAATGAACAACATGGCCTGCCACCCATCAATGTTCATGCTGGAAGATTAAATAAAAGATTAGGATCTAAATTGAAATCCTAGAATACAAAAATATTGAGTCGAGGCTTCCAATAAATAATATTACAATCCTATAAAGTTGAAATGGTAGATGATTAGTATAAATTATAGTGACTTGTTAAATAACGACGATAAACCTCTCAACGATTTATTTTCTATTCCAATCAATAATTCATAACATTCTCATTGCTTGGCATACCATAAACTGGAAATGCTTGCAGCCACACAGACCTGGAGTTATCAACGACAAATTATTTAGATACACAATCAAAGTGATGAATCTATTAAAATCGACCGTTCATTGAAGAGAGCCAGGAAAATTCCATATACCTTAAAATTATTTCCAATTTCATTATGAAAGAAGGTTGTAGAAAATAGACTTGTTGAACTCACCAAATAGAAAGGGCACCAACTGCAGTCACGGCATTGTCAAGGTTTCCAGCAAGGACAATGATGCTCATCATATACCAAATCTCGAGGCAGAGCATGACGGCAGATGCAAGGGAGAGCCTCACAAAGGCCCATATATCATTAAATGCGGACCAAGAAAATCCCTTCCAACCATCCTTGCACCAACCAACCACATAACCAAATTGTGCAAAGGCTGTGATCCAACCTGTAAGGTCGAATGCTATGGCTGCACCATATGTTCCCCACCCAAATACATAAATGAAAAGCCAACATAGAAAAACTTGTGAAACCAATGCAAGAACCGCGATCCACGCAAGCACAGAAACTTTACTCTGGGCTTGAAGAAACTTCTGAGTTGGAAAAATGACAGCAAGGGAAAACAATTGAGGGAGAACCAGAAGTGTAAATACTCCTGCTTGATTTGCTATCTCATCCTTCTGTCCAAGGAGCTTCAGAATTGGAGTTGCAAACACGTAGAGTGGCACCTGGACGACACAAGTGGCGAATAGGATTATAATTGAGCGTTGCATGTAAATGCCAAGCATGTGAACTTGTCCAGCGCCAAATGCCTGACCAGCTAGCGTCTCAAGGGCACTCCCCATACCGAGCTAGACATATTGCAAAATAAGAATCAGGGTTTGTTAGTTTTGCCTCAGATTTCAAGATAAGGGTGCCAATGAATATTTTTCAAACACTGAATCATGAAAGAAAATCATCTATGATGACATTGATAAGAACAGAAAACCTGAAATGTTTTCTTAAGTTTCAGCAACATCTCTTAGCA
>NW_019236136.1:0-2147 GCF_002742605.1 Olea europaea var. sylvestris
AAGCACTCCGGAGCCTGTTGGCTTCGATTATGGGAACACCCTTCGGAGTACCAGGTCGCCCAAACGTGGAGTTAGGTTCTTGATCCAAAGTAGCAGGTCATCTTCCTTTGGTACATTACCAGTTTGACTTGGGACGTATACCTCTTCTCTTCCAGGAGGTGGAGTTCGCACACTTGAGCCTCGTCATTGTTGACATCATTAAAGTGTATGCAATGATGTGAGGGGACTCTAACCTCGATCGAACTCATGTATTCGGCTCCATAGGTCACGGGAAAGAGAGTTTCTCCTATTGCAGTTCAACTAGTTGTACATATAGCCTAGAGTACATGGGGAAGCTCATCAACCCATGCTCCTTTCGAGGCATCAAGCTTTCTTTTCACGGTGTGCTTGATCATCTTATTTATTGCCTCAACTTGCCCATTCGCTTGGGGGTGATGATTGTTGAGAAGTCCTTCCTTATGCCCAATTCATCGCACAGATTTCGCATTTCCTTATTATCAAACTGTCTTCCGTTGTCGGATACCAAGGAGTCGGGAATGCTAAACCTGCAAATGATGTGCTTCTAGATGAACTTTGTAGTATTCGCCTTAGTGATTTTAGCTAGAGGTTCAGCTTCGACCCACTTGGTGAAGTAATCGATGGCAACAATAGAGAAGGTTGCGCTTCATCTTTCTTTTGGAAGGGCCCCAACGAAATCTATGCCCCATTTCACAAATGGCCATGGGCTGGTGACTACGAAGAGTTTCTATGAGGGCTGTCTTTGGATGTTGGAGAACCGCTGGCACGTGTCACATTTTTGAACAAATTGGTAAGCATCCCTTTTCAGAGTTGGCTAGAAGTAACCTTGCCGAAGTACTTTGTGTGCTAGGGCTGTTCTCCCAGAGTGATTTCCACACACACCCTCATGAATTTCTCTTAGTATGTAATGGCCTCTTCTCCCCCAATAAATCGGAGTAAGGGCAATGAGAAGCCTCTTTTATACAACACGTCATCCTGAAGTATGAAGTGAGCAGCCCTGTTTCTTAGCTTTTTTGCCTCATTCTTCGAGGCTAGGACTGATTGATCCTTGAGATAGGCTATAATGTGTTGCATACATGGTGGGGTTCCCTGCGTCCGTACGTGTATTTTTAAAGTGTGGGATCTGAACCAGTTTGAACCTCTCGAAATGGGGGACGAGGCTTGATGAGATTCCATTATGGATTTGGAATTGGAACATTCCATGAAATTGCGATATAGAATTTACGGATCTTATCCGTAATCAATAATTTTTTCTTCTTCTTCTTTTGAATACATTATAATGCTCCTCCTTATTGATGAATGATGTCCTCAAATCCATCTATCAAAATTTGAAAAAGATGGTCTTTGTGCCAATGATGTCTATGACCATTTCAATGAGCGGTTATGGCAGCACTTACCCTAAAACAAGAAATAAAAAATACTGAAATTTACCAAAATTTTTATCCAAGTAACTAAGCCCCCGTTTGTCCTATTAAATTCCATTTTTACTATCCTATTTTCAATCACACAATTTTCTATAAAATAATATTACACTTAAATCGAAAAATTTTCCATCTTTGTCAAAAACTTATTTTTCAAAAAAATATTATTCCACCCATTTTCATTTCTAGAAAATGGGGGCCAAACGGCTAAGGCTTGTTTTATGAGAAATGCTACACCTACAAAAGCCTTTGCATAGAATTTGGCCAGGCAACACACAACATGGCGTGGGTGGGTGGGTGATTTTTTGGCATTATTTTATCACCAATATGGAGCTCACCATGTGAGTAATCTGGTGGACTTCTGTAGCTTCCATTCTGTACAAAGGGCAAAAGCCTTGTTTTGTTCCATTTTAGTACCTCAAGTTAAACATTCCAGTTTTGCTCCTTCATGTGTGTGTGTAACCGATTTTCAAAATCTCATTGAGATTTTAACAAAATTATAATTAAAATACTTTCAAAAAACCATTTTTATGCTATTTTTTATGATATGCCATATTTAACCATATAAAGAATATAATATAAAATTAACATTGATCATCTATCTACAGCCAATCTATACGGTAGCTGAAAAGTATTGTGATGATTAATGTGAATATTATTTTTGTGTATATATATTTGAACTTTTAATCATATAATAAAGAGTAATGT
>NW_019236137.1:0-2147 GCF_002742605.1 Olea europaea var. sylvestris
AGCTAGCCGCGGCCATCAACAAGATTATCTACATACATACTGATGATTAGCACTATTTTCTAAATTTAGATTGCAACTAAAAATGTGAGAGGAAATGGAAATTTTGATGTCTAATAAACAACACATAAAGCCCTAATACTGTTACATTTTGTTTCTCCAGAGGATGAGATGTTTTCCTTGAGTGCACTTTTTATACATTTGAGTCAACCTGATCACAATTTGTGTAGTTCTTCCATATGCATGCAGCATGCCTATAGAGCGAGATACAACCCGTATTAATTTTAATAGTAGTAGTAGTAATAATAATAATCTCATAGGAAAAAAATTTGATTGAAGAAATAGGGTCAGTAAGTATTAGCAAAAGAAATTTTGAGATACCATATAAATAATAAGCATTATATAATATGTTAATTTTCTTTGAAGACTATGTATGCTATTGTTTGTGAAATTATATGATAAATGTTGGTCCCAAATAAGGCTAAGAACATATTAATCTTCAGTGAAGGAAGTATGATTAATTGTATTGGGTATGATTATTAGGTTCATAATGGTTGTTGGCTAAAAATTCACAATTGCATATTGTATATCACCACTCGTATTATAATTGTCCATAAATCATTATTATCCAGATTGTTGAAAGCAGTAAAATCAATAATAAGCAATCAATCAAACTCATATTTGAAGTTGAAAATGGAAAATTGAATTAAAGCGTTAAAAGTGCAAGTTATCGTCCTAGAAAATGAATATTAGCTATATACATATATTCAAATTAATCGAACAAATAAAAATTGCTCTCAACATCATCGGGATAAGAAAATAAAAGAAAGGATAATATCATAGGATCTTGAAGTGTCAATCTTCAAAATCACCAATTCTTCTTCTACTTCAAATTATCAACCTTATATCTAAAATTGAGTAATTCTATCTTCTCCAAGATCTCGTATAATTTTCAAGGGTTATGGTTTATATAGAAACAAAATTATGATATGGGAATTGTTTTTAAAATGATTTGGAAGTCCTCAAAGTCTCCTACCAAAAGTAGAGTTTCAAGTATGCAGAGTATTCTCACTCATGCGCCGCGTTTTCACACTGGAGCACCAGATTTCGTCTGGCCTACCAGTCCAAATGAAAAGTGTATACCTTTTTGTATATGACACCCAATTGAGATTTGTAATATACATGACGTATCAATCTAGTCTAATAGGATTGATCTCGTAAGTATCGGTACTTAGTTTATACTAAGTATCGGTAATATAGCATATAACAAATTAGTGTATACTTGCGGAACTCCATTTTAGTTTTAGTTTGTTCCCTTTTTTTTTTTTTTGGTTGAATAAATCAGTAGAATTTCTCTATTTCTATTATTTCTGATTTGATTGAATCAGTTAAATAGGTGTCAATAAAAGAGCTTATTGGTCCAATCTAGTAGGAGGTTGTTAGCAGCAGTTTGTTACATTTTTCTTGTATATAAAGACCTACGCATCTGACTGAAAAGTGTGTGAAAGAAATAAAATTTTTCCAACATTTTCCCAGTTGTTTGCTTTTTACAATTCTTGTTTTTTTTCATGGTATCATAGCGTCGTTAAAAATTTCATTTGTTTTCACTCTTCTTATCTATCGAAGTTTGTCTCATTGGAGAAGTTTGAAAGTTGAGGAAAACTGTTCTTTTCCAGATGGAGTTCATTAATGGAGGAAACAACTCTACCACGTAGCAGGGTGTCAAGAAGCTTTCAGGCACAAATTATAATTACTGGAGAATGTGTATGGAAGCTTACAAGTAAAATATTAATTGGACAAGACAAAACTAATATAGTGGATAACCCGGCCAAATACAAAGGAAGCATTGCCATTGAATGTATTAAGCAGTTAGACACTAGAACTGCAAAACTAAATATAACAATCGCGTATAATCTCACATTCAAGCCATTCTCCTAAAATACAGAAATTGAAAACTGATTTGATAGACAGAGATTGGGCGAAAATCCTAAACTTAGAATTGAAAAATATTGTGGTAAAAAAAATTGGGGAAAAAAACAAGATGCAGAAGAAGAAGGCAGATCAAACATGGCGACAACCACAATGCCATTTTTGAATAAAATTTAGGCGAGCATATCCAAACTATATTAAGAAAAACATAAATTTTCTTG
>NW_019236138.1:0-2146 GCF_002742605.1 Olea europaea var. sylvestris
TTACGCTCAATTCTTCGTACGTCGACTATCCAAGCCTTCCAAATATAAAAGTGTTAATTCTTTCGAAAAATGGCCAAAATCCCACATACATCACGGCGAAGCGGTGAGTTCAATTCAAAACGGTCGCTACATTTCCAAAAAGTACTTATGCGCCCAAAACAGACACCGTGTGCAAAAGTTACGCACAATTCTTCGTACGCTGACTATCCAAGCCTTCCAAATATAAAAGTGCTAATTCTTTCGAAAAATGGCCGAAATCTCTCATACATCACGACGAAGCGGTGAGTTCAATCCAAAACGGTCGCTACATTTCCAAAAAGAACTTATGGGCCCAAAACGGACACCGTGTGCAAAAGTTAGACTCAATTCTTCGTTCGTCGACTATCCAAGCCTTCCATATATAAAAGTGCTCACTCTTTTGAAAAATGGCCAAAATTACTCATACATCACAACGAAGCTGTGAGTTCAATCCAAAACGGTCGCTACATTTCCAAAAAGAACTTATGGGCCCAAAACGGACACCGTGTGCAAAAGTTAGACTCAATTCTTCGTTCGTCGACTATCCAAGCCTTCCATATATAAAAGTGCTCACTCTTTTGAAAAATGGCCAAAATTACTCATACATCACAACGAAGCTGTGAGTTCAATCCAAAACGGTCGCTACATATCCAAAAAGTACTTATGGGCCCAAAACAGACACCGTTTTCAAAAGTTATGCTCAATTCTTCGTACGCCGACTATCCAAGCCTTCAAAACATAAAATTGTTCACTCTTTCAAAAAAAGGAAAAAATCCCTCATACATCACGACGAAGCGGTGAGTCCAACTCAAAACGGTCGCTACATTTCCAAAAGTACTTATGGGCCCAAAACGGACACCGTGTGCAAAAGTTATGCTCAATTCTTCGTACGCCGACTATCCAAGCCTTCAAAACATAAAATTGCTCACTCTTTCAAAAAATGGCTGAAATCCCTCATACGTCACGACGAAGCGGTGAGTTCAATCCAAAACGGTCGCTACATTTCCAAAAAGTACTTATGGGCCCAAAACAGACACCGTGTGCAAAAGTTATGCTCAATTCTTCGTACGCCGACTATCCAAGCCGTCAAAACATAAAATTGCACACTCTTTCAAAAAATGGCTGAAATCCCTCATACGTCACGATGAAGCGGTGAGTTCAATCCAAAACGGTCGCTACATTTCCAAAAAGTACTTATGGGCCCAAAACGGACACCGCGTGCAAAAGTTACGCTCAATTCTTCGTACATCGACTATCCAAGCCTTCCAAATATAAAAGTGCTAATTCTTTCGAAAAATGACTGAAATCCCTCATAGGTAACGACGAAGGGGTGAGGTCAATCCGAAAGGGTCGCCACATTTCCAAAAAGTACTTATGGGCCCAAAACGGACACCGTGTGCAAAAGTTACGCTCAATTCTTCGTACGCTGACTATCCAAGCCTTCCAAATATAAAAGTGCTCATTCTTTCGAAAAATGACCAAAATCCCTCATACATCATGACGAAGCGGTGAGGTCAATCCAAAACGGGCGTCACATTTCCAAAAAGTACTTATGGGCCCAAAACGGACATCGTGTGCAAAAGTTACGATCAATTCTTCGTACGCTGACTATCCAAGCCTTCCAAATATAAAAGTGCTAATTCTTTCGAAAAATGGCCGAAATCCCTCATAGGTCACGATGAAGTTGTGAGTTCAATCCGAAAGGGTCGCTACATTTCCAAAAATTACTTATGGGCCCAAAATGGACACCGTTTGCAAAAGTTACGCTCAATTCTTCGTACGTCGACTATCCAGGCTTTCCAAATATAAAAGTGCTAATTCTTTCGAAAAATGGCCAAAATCCCTCATACATCATGACGAAGCGGTGAGGTCAATCCAAAACGGTCGCTACATTTCCAAAAAGTACTTATGGGCACAAAACGGACACCGTGTGCAAAAGTTACGCTCAATTCTTCGTACGCTGACTATCCAAGCCTTCCAAATTTAAAAGTACTAATTCTTTCGAGAAATGGCCGAAATCCCTCATACATCACGACGAAGCGGTTAGTTCAATCCAAAAGGGTCGCTACATTTCCAAAAAGTACTTATGGGCCCAAAACGGACACCGTGTTCAAAAGTTACGCTCAAT
>NW_019236139.1:0-1952 GCF_002742605.1 Olea europaea var. sylvestris
CGATTCCGACACCGTCGCGAAAAATGACAAAACTGTCGCCGGCGCGATTTTTGTTTTTCCGATGAATCTGTCAAATTTTAGCCCGTTCCTACACCGTCGCGAAAAATGACGAAATTGCCCACGGCACAATTTTTGTTTCTGATCAATCAGTCAAATTTTAGCCGATTCCGACACCGTCGCGAAAAATGACAAAACTGTCGCCGGCGCGATTTTTGTTTTCGATTAATCTGTAAAATTTTAGGCGATTGCGACACCGTCGGGAAAAATGACGAAATTGTCCCTGGCACGATTTTTGTTTCTGATCAATTTGTCAAATTTTACCCATTCCGACACCGTCGCGAAAAATGACGAAATTGCCCCCGGCGCGATTTTTGTTTTCGATTAATCTGTAAAATTTTAGGCGATTGCGACACCGTCGGGAAAAATGACGAAATTGTCCCTGGCACGATTTTTGTTTCTGATCAATTTGTCAAATTTTAGCCAATTTCGACAACGTCTCGAAAAATGACGAAATTGCCCCCGGCGCGATTTTTGTTTCCAATTAATATGTCAAATTTTAGCCGATTCCGACACCGTCGAGAAAAATGACGAAATTGCCCCCGGCACGATTTTTGTTTCCGATCAACCTATCAAATTTTAGCCCATTCCGACACCGTCGCGAAAAATGACAAAATTGCCCCTAGCGCGATTTTTCTTTCGATCAATCGGATAAATTTTAGGCAATTCCGACTCCATCGTGAAAAATGACGAAATTGCCCACGGCGCGATTTTTGTTTCCGATCAATTTGTCAAATTTTTACCCATTCCGACACCGTCGCAAAAAATGACGAAATTGCCCCCGGCGCGATTTTTGTTTCCGATTAATCTGTAAAATTTTAGGCGATTGCGACACCGTCGGGAAAAATGACGAAATTGTCCCCGGCACGATTCTTGTTTCCGATCAATCTGTCAAATTTTAGCCAATTTCGACAACGTCGCGAAAAATCACGAAATTGCCCCCGGCGCGATTCTTGTTTCCAATTAATATGTCAAATTTTAGCCGATTCCGACACCGTCGAGAAAAATGACGAAATTGCCCCCGGCGCGATTTTTGTTTCCGATCAATCAGTCAAATTTTTGCCGTTTCCGACACCGTCGCGAAAAATGACGAAATAGTCCCCGGGGCGATTTTTGTTTCCGATCAATTTGTCAAATTTTTGCCCATTCCGACACCGTCGCGAAAATGGACGAAATTGCCCCCGGCGCGATTTTTTTTACCGATGAATCTGTCAAATTTTAGCCGATTTCGACACCGTCGCGAAAAATGACGAAATTGCCCCCGGCGCGATTTTTGTTTCCGATTAATCTGTCAAATTTTAGCCGATTCCGACACCGTCAAGAAAAATGATGAAATTGCCCCCGGTGCGATTTTTGTTTCCGATCAACCTATCAAATTTTAGCCCATTCCGACACCGTCGCGAAAAATGACAAAATTGCCCCTAGCGCGATTTTTCTTTCGATCAATCGGTTAAATTTTAGGCAATTCCGACACCATCGTGAAAAATGACGAAATTGCCCACGGCGCGATTTTTGTTTCCGATCAATTTGTCAAATTTTTACCCATTCCGACACCGTCGCAAAAAATGACGAAATTGCCCCCGGCGCGATTTTTGTTTCCGATCAATTTGTCAAATTTTTACCCATTCCGACACCGTCGCAAAAAATGACGAAATTGCCCCCGCGCGATTTTTGTTTCCGATTAATCTGTAAAATTTTAGGCGATTGCGACACCGTCGGGAAAAATGACGAAATTGTCCCAAGCACGGTCTTTGTTTCCGATCAACCTATTAAATTTTAGCCCATTTCGATACCGTCGCGAAAATGAAGAAATTTTTCCCGGCGCAATTTTTATTTCCCATGAACCTGCAGAATTTTAACCCATTCCGACACCGTCGCGAAAAATGACGAAATTG
>NW_019236139.1:2005-2146 GCF_002742605.1 Olea europaea var. sylvestris
ATTTTTGTTTCCGATCAATTTGTCAAATTTTTGCCCATTCCGACACCATCGCGAAAAAGGACGAAATTGCCCCCGGCGCGATTTTTTTTACCGATGAATCTGTCAAATTTTAGCCGATTTCGACACCGTCGCGAAAAATGA
>NW_019236140.1:0-2146 GCF_002742605.1 Olea europaea var. sylvestris
AATTAACGAAATCCCTCATACATCATGAAGAAGTAGTGAGTTCAATACAAAACTGTCGCTACATTTCCGAAAAGTACTTACGGTCGAAAATGGACACCGTGTTCGAGAGGTACGCTAAATTCTTCGAACGCCGACAATCGATGCCTTCGAAATATAAAAGTGCTCATTCTTTCGAAAAATGGGCGAAACCCTCATACGTCACGACGAAGTAGTGAGTTCAATCCAAAATGGTCGCTACATTTCCAAAGTAATTATGGGCTGAAAACTGACACCGCGTGCAAAAGTTACGCTCAATTCTTCGAACGCCGACAATCGATGCCTTCGAAATATAAAAGTGATCATTCTTTCAAAAAATGGGCGAAATCCCTCATATGTCACGATGAAGTAGGGAGTTCAATCCAAAACGGTCGCTACATTTTCAGAAAGTACTTATGGGCTGAAAACGGACACCGTGTTCGAAAGTTACGCTAAATTATTCGAACGCCGATAATCGATGCCTTCGAAATATAAAAGTGCTCATTCTTTCGAAAAATGGCCAAAATCCCTCATACGTCACGACGAAGTAGTGAGTTCAATCCAAAATGGTCGCTACATTTCCAAAAAGTACTTATGGGCCCAAAACGAACACCACGTGCAAAAGTTACGCTCAATTTTTCGTACGCCGACCATCCATGCCTTCCAAATATAAAAGTTCTCATTCTTTCGAAAAATGGGCGAAATCCCACATACGTCACGCTGAAGTAATGAGTTCAATCCAAAACGGTCGCTACATTTCCAAAAAGTACTTATGGGCCCAAAATGGACACCGTGTGCAAAAGTTACGCTCAATTCTTCGTACGTCGATAATCCATGCCTTCCAAATATAAAAGTTCTCATTCTTTCGAAAAATGGGCGAAATCCCTCATACGTCACGACGAAGTAGTGAGTTCAATCCAAAACGGTCGCTACATTTCCAGTAAGTACTTATGGGCCGAAAACGGACACCGTGGGGGAAAGTTACGCTCAATTCTTCGTACGTCGATAATCCATGCCTTCCAAATATAAAAGTTCTCATTCTTTCGAAAAATGGGCGAAATCCCTCATACGTCACGACGAAGTAGTGAGTTCAATCCAAAACGGTCGCTACATTTCCAGTAAGTACTTATGGGCCGAAAACGGACACCGTGGGGGAAAGTTACGCTCAATTCTTCGTACGTCGATAATCCATGCCTTCCAAATATAAAAGTTCTCATTCTTTCGAAAAATGGGCGAAATCCCTCATACGTCACGACGAAGTAGTGAGTTCAATCCAAAACGGTCGCTACATTTCCAGAAAGTACTTATGGGCCGAAAACGGACACCGTGGGGGTAAGTTACGCTCAATTCTTCGAACGCCGACAATCGATGCATTCCAAATATAAAAGTTCTCACTCTTTCGAAAAATTGCCGAAATCCCTCATACGTCACGACGAAGTTGTGAGTTCAATCCAAAATTGTCGCTACATTTCCGAAAAGTACTTATGGGCGAAAATGGACACCGTGTTCGAAAGGTACGCTAAATTCTTCGAACGCCGACAATCGATGCCTTCGAAATATAAAAGTGCTCATTCTTTTGAAAAATGGGCGAAATCCCTCATACGTCACGACGAAGTAGTGAGTTCAATCCAAAACGGTCGCTACATTTCCAGAAAGTACTTATGGGCCGAAAACGGACACCGCGTGCAAAAGTTACGCTCAATTCTTCGAACGCCGACAATCGATGCCTTCGAAATATAAAAGTGCTCATTCTTTTGAAAAATGGGCGAAATCCCTCATACGTCACGACGAAGTAGTGAGTTCAATCCAAAACGGTCGCTACATTTCCAGAAAGTACTTATGGGCCGAAAACGGACACCGCGTGCAAAAGTTACGCTCAATTCTTCGAACGCCGACAATCGATGCCTTCCAAATATAAAAGTTCGCATTCTTTCGAAAAATTAACGAAATCCCTCATACATCATGAAGAAGTAGTGAGTTCAATACAAAACTGTCGCTACATTTCCGAAAAGTACTTACGGCCGAAAATGGACACCGTGTTCGAAAGGTACGCTAAATTCTTCGAACGCCGACAATCGATGCCTTCGAAATATAAAAGTGCTCATTCTTTTGAAAAATGGGCGAAATCCCT
>NW_019236141.1:0-2145 GCF_002742605.1 Olea europaea var. sylvestris
TCGCAAAAAATGAACAAACCCGAAGTTATCATGAAATCAAAAACCACTTTTCATTGCCTCGATTCTAATAGAATTAGACTAGCTTTTCGCAAAAAGCAAACAAACCAGAAGTTGTCATGAAATCAAAAACTACTTTCCATTTGCTCGATTCCAACCGAATTAGACTGGCATTTCGCCAAAGATGTACAAACCCGAAAGTTATCATGAAATCGAAAACCACTTTTCATTCGCTTGATTCCAATCGAATTAGACTAGCAATTTTTCGAAAACGATTAAACCCGAAGTTATCATGAAATCGAAAACCACTTTTCATTGGCTCGATTCCAATCGAATTAGACAAGTAATTCGCCGAAAACGAACGAACCTAAAGTTATCATGAAATCATGAACAACTTTTCATTGGCTCAATTCCAATCGAATTAGACTAGTAATTCGCCAAACACGAGCAAACCCGCAGTTATCATGAAATCGAAAACCACTTTTCATTGGCTCAATTCCAATCGAATTAGACTTGCAATTCGCAAAAGATGACCAAACCAGAAATAATCATGAAATCGAAAACCACTTTTCATTGGCTCCATTCCAATCGAAATAGACTTGCAATTCGTCGAAGATGAACAAACTCGAAGTTATCATGAAACTGAAAACCACTTTTCATTGGCTCGATTCCAATCGAATTAGACTTGCAATTCGCAAAAAATGACCAAAACCGAAGTTATCATGAAATCGAAAACCACTTTTCATATGCTCGATTCCAATCAAATTAAACTTGCAATTCGCTGAAAATGAACAAACTCGAAATTACCATGAAATCGATAACCACTTTTCATCGGCTCAATTCCAATAGAATTAGACTAGCAATTCGCCAAACACGAACAAACCTGTAGTTATCGTGAAATCGAAAACCACATTTCATTGGCTCCATTCCAATCAAATTAGACTAACAACTCGCCAAAAATGAACAGACCCGAAGTCATCATGAAATCAAAAACCACATTTCATTGGCTCGATTAAAATTGAATTAGACTAGCGAATTGCTGAAAACAATCAAACCCGATGTTATCATGAAATCAAAAACCACTTTTCATTGGCTCCATTCAAATCGAATTAGACTAACAACTCGCAAAAAGCGAACAAACCCGAAGTTATCATGAAATCAAAAACCACTTTTCATTGGCTCGATTCCAATCGAATTAGACTAGCATTTCGCAAAAAACCAACAAACCCGAAGTTATCATGAAATCAAAAACCACTTTTCATTGACTCCATTCCAATTGAATTAGACTAGCAATTCGTCAAAAACGAACAAACTAGAAGTTATCTTTAAATTGAAAACCACTTTTCATTAGCTCGATTCCAATCGAATTAGACTAGCAATTCGCCGAAAACGAACAAACCTGAAGTTATCATGAAATCGAAAACCACTTTTCATTGGCTTGATTCCAATAGAATTAGACTTGCAATTTGCCCAAAACGAACAAACTCGAAGTTATCATGAAATTGAAAAACACTTTCCATTGGCTCGATTCCAATCGAATTAGACTAGCAATTCGTCGAAAACAAACAAACCCGAAGTTATCTTGAAATCAACAACCACTTTTCATTGCCTCGATTCCAATTGAATTAGACAAGCAAATTTGCCAAAGATGAACAAACCCGAAGTTATCATGAAATCAAAAACCACTTTTCATTGGCTCCATTACAATCGAATTAGACTAGCAATTTCTCAAACAAGAACAATCCCGAAGTTATCATGAAATCGAAAACCACCTTTCATTGGCTCGATTCCAATAGAATTAGACTAGCCATTCGATGAAAACAAACAAACCCGAAGTTCTCATGAAATCAAAACCCACTTTTCATTGGCTCGATTCCAATCGAATTAGACTTGCAATTCGCAAAAAATGAACAAACCTGAAGTTGTCATGAAAGCAAAAACTACTTTCCATTTTGCTCGATTCTACTCGAATTAGACTAGCATTTCGCCAAAAACAAACTAACCCGAAGTTATCATGAAATCGAAAACCACTTTTCATTGGCTCGATTGCAATCGAATTAGACTAGCAATTTGCCGAAAATGAACAAACTCGAAATTACCATGAAATCGATAACCACTTTTCATTGGCTCAATTCCAATCGAATTAGA
>NW_019236142.1:0-2145 GCF_002742605.1 Olea europaea var. sylvestris
ATTTCCAAAAAGTTCTTATGGGCCCAAAACGGACGCCGTTTGCAAAAGTCACGCTCAATTCTTCGTACGTCGACAATCCAAGCGTCCCAAGTATGCAAGTGTTCATTCTTTCGAACAATGGCCAAAATCCCTCGCACGTAACGACGATGTGGTGAGTTCAATCCAAAACGGTCGCTGCATTTCCAAAAAGTACTTATGGGCCCAAAATGGACGCCGTGTGCAAAAGTTACGCTCAATTCTTCGTACGCCGACAATCCAAGCTTTCAAAATATGCAAGTGCTCATTCTTTCAAAAAATGGCCGAAATCCTTCGTTCATCACGACGAAGTGGAGAGTTCAATCCAAAACGGCTGCTACATTTTCAAAAAGTTCTTATGGGCTTACGCTCAATTCTTCGTACGCCGACAATCCAAGCGTTCCAAATATGCAATTGCTCATTCTTTTGAAAAATCGGTGAAATCCCTCATGCGTCACGACGAAGTGGTGAGTTCAATCCAAAACGGTCGCTACATTTCCAAAAAGTACTTATGGGCCCAAAACGGACACGGGGGCAAAAGTTACGCTCAATTTTACGTAAACCAACAATCCAAGCGTTCCAAATATGCAAGTGCTCATTCTTTCGAAAAATGGATGAAATCCCTTATATGTCACGACGAAGTTGTGTGTTCAATCCAAAACGGTCGCTACATTTCCAAAAAGTACTTATGGGCCCAAAACGGACACGTGTGCAAAAGTTACGCTCAATTTTACGTAAACCAACAATCCAAGCGTTCCAAATATGCAAGTGCTCCTTCTTTAGAAAAATTGCCAAAATCCCTCATACGTCACGATGAAGTGGTGAGTTCAATCCAAAACAGTCGCAACATTTTCAAAAAGTACTTATGGGCCCAAAACGGACACCGTGTGCAAAAGTTACGCTCAATTCTTCGTCCGCTGACACTCCAAGCGTTCTAAATATGCAAGTGCTCATTCTTTCGAAAAATGGCCGAAATCCCTCGTACGTCACGACGAAGTGGTGAGTTCAATCCAAAACGGTCGCTACATTTCCAAAAAGTACTTATGGGCCCAAAACGGACACCGTGTGCAAAAGTTACGCTCAATTCTTCGTCCGCCGACACTCCAAGCGTTCTAAATATGCAAGTGCTCATTCTTTTGAAAAATTGCCAAAATCCCTCGTACGTCACGACGAAGTGGTGAATTCAATGCAAAACGGTCGCTACATTTCCAAAAAGTACTTATGGGCCCAAAACAGACTTCGTTTGCAAAAGTCACACTCAATTCTTCGTTAGCCGACAATCCAAGCGTTCCAAATATGCAATTGCTCATTCTTTCGAAAAATGGCCGAAATCCCTCGTACGTCACGACGAAGTGGTGAGTTCAATCCCAAACGGTCGTTACATTTCCAAAAAGTACTTATGGGCCCAAAACGGACGCCGTGTACAAAAGTTACGCTCAATTCTTCGTTAGCCGACAATCCAAGCGTTCCAAATATGCAAGTGCTCATTCTTTCGAAAAATCGTCAAAATCCCTTGTACGTCACGATAAAGTGGTGAGTTCAATCCAAAATGGTCGCTACATTTCCAAAAAGTACTTATGGGCCCAAAACGGACGCCGTGTACAAAAGTTACGCTCAATTCTTCGTTAGCCGACAATCCAAGCGTTCCAAATATGCAAGTGCTCATTCTTTCGAAAAATCGTCAAAATCCCTTGTACGTCACGATAAAGTGGTGAGTTCAATCCAAAATGGTCGCTACATTTCCAAAAAGTACTTATGGGCCCAAAACGGACGCCGTGTACAAAAGTTACGCTCAATTCTTCGTCCGCCGACTCTCCAAGCGTTCTAAATATTAAAGTGCCCATTCTTTCAAAATATCGCCAAAATCCCTCGTACGTTACGATGAAGTTGCGTGTTTAATCCAAAACGGTTGCTACATTTCCAAAAAGTACTTATGGGCCCAAAACGGACACGTGTGCAAAAGTTACTCTCAATTCTACGTACACCAACAATCCAAGCGTTCCAAATATGCATGTGCTCATTCTTTAGAAAAATGGCCAAAATCCCACATACGTCACGATGAAGTGGTGAGTTCAATCCAAGACGGTCGCTACATTTCCAAAAAGTACTTATGGGCCCAAAATGGACGCC
>NW_019236143.1:0-2145 GCF_002742605.1 Olea europaea var. sylvestris
CATATGTATTTCTTTTATTTTCATGTTTAACTTAAGTTCATGGATTTTTAGCATTTTTTATTTTGAAAGAAATTTAATTTTATCGTTCCGTACTTAAAAACAAACAAAAAGTGAGTTTTTAGTGACACTCACAGTTTATGAAAATTTAGGGTGTCACAGGTTACACAATCAAAATATTGTGCCTGTCATAATCTGTACGTCCAATGAAATTAGGACAGAAGAAAATTAATTCTTTTCCTCTTCATATTTGAGCATGCTATTAGCATCTATTCTTTCTGAATGCTTTGTCCGACTTACCTCTAGAGGTGAACAACAAGAAATTAAATATACAGAGCCTTCATTGACTAAAGATCACAAGTGCGATTCATTTACACAAATAATTTTAACATGATATTAGATTGTTGGGAAAATTTGGTGATTTGTGTGTAGATATTTATCAATTAACACAATAAAATAACAAATATAATTCAACAATAATATAAGATAAAGTTGAGAAGAGATTTAGAATGCAAGCCTTAGGGAATCACGTTAAAAATGTTGTCCTAAAGTCGTGTTGCCTCCACATCATGCGGATACTTTCGACACTACACGGTTTCAAGATAAAATCCATGTGGCTCACAGCCGATTTCACTCCTATGGGCACGACCATAGGAAGATAGGTAAACGAACCTTTATCGACCGCAAAAAATATAGAAATATAGTATGAATTGTATAGAATGTTTATCTTCCAACTTGTGTTTTCATATTGCATTAAACATTGAATTCACCACTCCTTTTATAAGGGCAAATATAACCATCCACAATCATGAAAATAAAACCAATTTATATATAAGTTATAATCCATTAATCATGAGTTTTAATTTTGTATTAATTTTAATTTTGTATTAAAATGTAAACTAAAATAGAAAATAGTAATTTAAAATTACCTTTAATTTTAAAATTTAAAACTTATTAAAACTTAAGTCACAACAGTTTCATCCCTCGTACACTTTTTGAGGACAATGACCCTATGGATTTATTAGTCAACATGCTGGTTTTCACTTCTATCTGGAATTTTCTAATATCAAAATTCTAAACATATGTGAATTGTGAATGTATACAAGGTGCCTGTAATAATTTTGTAAGATGAATTGCATAAAGTACCACCAAATTTTCAGAAAAAAAAATTTCAAAAGATAATGTAATTTAGTAAATTTAAAATGTTTTAGGATTGATCCCATGTAAATTTTCAATGATTTACTTGCAAGTTGTATTAGCAGCCTAAATCGTGCAAAATTTAAAATTTCACATATAAAAATTTAAGTATCTAAATAAGTTATATTAACCTTTGTTTGCTGAAAAGCTAATGAATTTCTATTTTCTTAACTGATGACATTGAGAAACATATATACAAGGTAGTAGCCAGTCTAAATCATATACAATAAGTATGTTTATTTATATGCCTAAATAAATGAGAAAATCAAGAAGAAAATTATAGTTGATTGTCCAAGTTAGGAGAATATCCCAAATTTTATGCAATTGTTGATTCAATGTTAGAACTCCTTCTCAGGTTTGGAATGTATGTTAATAATTCCTAACTTGTTGATTAGAGTCAAGAATTGTGAAGAACTCAAATGACTTTGTAAAATGTCCGCTTGCTTGTCAGATGTGTGCACATGGGTTATCTTGATCAGTCCTTCTTGAACTTTTTCTCACATGAGGTGACAGTCAATTTCTATATGGTTTGTTCATTCATAGTTTACTAGGTTTGAAGCAATACAGAGTGTTGCCTGTTTATCACAATATAGATTGACAGGATGTGAATGTAATGATACCCAAATCTTGTAGAATTGTTGCTAACCAAGTAATTTCACAGCAAGTTGCGGTCGTTGATCGGTATTCGACATTATTTTTATCTTTACGCTATGTCATATACATATAAATAGTGGTCTCCTCTTTCAATTTTATTAAACAAGAATTGCTGAGTTTCTGTATTTCTTTCCATATTGTCGATTAATAAAACGTTCTGTTTTTGCAATTAACTCTTTTTGTTAATTTCTTTACTTTTAAATCTTGTTTCTCATTATGATCTTCATTACTTCATATCACGTCATTAATCCCATTCACTACAATCTTTTCGAACCCAACAAGTGGTATCAGAGCTTG
>NW_019236144.1:0-2145 GCF_002742605.1 Olea europaea var. sylvestris
AACAGATTTGTGGTTGCAAATATTCCGTTGGTAAAGAGTAATAGCAACGGATATCAATGTTTTAGTAACGGAAAATTCATGCCTAAAGCCATATTTTTTAGTAATGAATGTACGCAAACATCGTATAAATGTAGCACTATCCCCCTGACACATTCGAATCAATTTGTCAAGCTTAAAAGATGACTAATGAACATGTAAAAGGTTGAAACCATGTAAATTATCGACCTGGAAACAATCTGATTTTGACATTTAGTGGCAATCTTATTTAATTTTGTCCCTTTTTTGCGCTTTTAAGCACATCCAGTCATTCCCCATTTTTTATCTCACTTGTAAACATAATATGAAAGTAATCACGCAACTTGTCACAAGTAAAGGTGTTACAGTCGTGATATATATCTTATGGTGGATATTGTTGAGATTCTATTGACGTAAAATGCTATAAATCATTTCTAATCCATTCAAAATCGTCATGTCTATACCCATAAATGTATATAAAAGATTTATAATGATAAACACAAGGCCCACTCAAGAAATTATTCAAAATTAAAGATTAAATGACAAAAATTTAGCATCTTTTCTGTCCGTTTGATTTCATTCAAGGTTCTTACAACCAATTATCTCCATTTTTTTCATGAAAACATTACCATTAAAACCCATAACATAATATCAAGCAAGTTCAGATCTTAAAGAAGCCATAAAAATATTAAATATAGCACCAAAATCGTGAGCAAAACTCACCGGTCCAAATTTTAGTCTCGCTTTCTTGATATCTACTTTCCTTTAGGTCTCTATTTCTAATTTAGTATTCCTTAGATAAAATTAAAATAATGAAGTTTTAATTAAAGTCAAAAAGTCAATGAGTTTGTAATATAGGTATTGAAGGAGTCAAAAAGTTCAAGGATGTCCAAGAAAATTGCATATGATCAATGAGAAGTCAAAGAAGTGTCAAAGTGCCGTACAAGTCATGATCTAAATTCTCAATCATAAGTTGCGATACATTTTTTACATAGAATATATTAGAATTTCAAACATGTTACTTCTAAAAGAATTGTAGCCCTTTAAGTTATCTTTATAATGCACTTTAAATAGTCTCAATTCGATATTAGGAGAGAATAATATGATGGAAATACTTACAGTTGCTCAGAAAGAGCTCGCTGCCGCTTTCTATGCTCAAACTCCCAAAACAGAATTTTGGCCACTAGCTAGCTAGGCACCATGCTCAAGCTAGCCTAGCACTCGAGTGTGCATGTTACATGTTCAAACCCCAAATCGTGATTTATAAACCTTTTTACAATCGCAAATAATTTCAAACACTTCATATTATATATACCCAAGCCAAAATTAACCACAAACCATCGCCATTGATTAAACAATTATACATTGAAGAGAACGTCCTACAGAGATCAAACAACAATTTCATAATTCTCTTGATTCAATCAAAAGATTAAAACGCAATATTGAAAGATCAAACACCAAAAATATTTACCTTTGCCTATAAGCCTTTAGAGTTCTGAAGTGGAGAAGATGCACTTTGAGTTACAGCGTTTTGGAATGAGTTTGTTCTTCGTGATCTACGACGAGAAAAAAGTAGTCCAGAGTTGTTGAAAATTGCGGATTGCACAAAAGAAGAGATTTTTCGGTAATTTATAAGCTGGATGGTCTAGTCATATAAGGTTTAGTAGTATCCAGACCAGTTTTAAGTTAAATTTTCTAGTGGATCATTTTGACAATGTTTGCCCATAGGAATTTGATCTATATAGAGTTCTTCAAAGAATTTTCCTCCGTTATCAATTTTGAGTATTATTTATTTTTACTGCTTTGATCTAAATGTTTGGGTGATTACCTAATTAAGGGTTTAATTGGTTTAATAACCTTAGTCATCTAGAGCTAATTAATAGTAACTTGTTGCTTTTTATTGTTAATTGTTTTAGTTTAGCATATTTGGGTCTAAATATTTCCTAACAAGTGGTATCAAAGTTTAATTGTGATCCGTGGCCCAATTTTTGTCTAGATGAGTTAATCGCATTTTGATGAAGGATTGGAGGAGTATCAAGTTACATAAGGCTAAGGATCAGTTTGTAAGAAACTGAATGAACTTGAATAAGATAAAAAAAAAAAAAAAAAAAAAAAAAAAAAAAAAAAAAG
>NW_019236145.1:0-2145 GCF_002742605.1 Olea europaea var. sylvestris
GTTGAAATTTGGCAGGTTGATTGGAAACAAAAACTGCGCCAGGGGCAATTTAATAATTTGTTGCGACTGTGTCGGAATAGGCTGAAATTTTGCAGGTTGACTGGAAGCAAAAATCGTTCGAAGCGCAGTTTTCTCCTTTGTCGCGATGGTGTTGGAAAGGTTGAAATTTGGCTGGTTGATTTGAAACAAAAATCGCGCCTGGGGTAATTTCGTCATTTGTCGCGACGGGTCGGAATGGGCTGAAATTTGGCCAATTGGTTGGAAACAAAAACTACGCCAGGGGCAATTTTGTCATTTGCCACGACGATGTCGGTTTGGGTTGAAATTTGGCATGTTGACTGGAAATGAAAACCGCGCTAGGGGCAATTTTGTCGTTTGTCGCGACGGTGTCGGATTGGTCTGAAATTTGGCATGTTGATTGGAAACAAAAATCGCGCCAGGGAAAATTTAATCATTTGCCGCGACGGTGTCGGAACGGGAAGAAATTTGGCTGGTTTACTAGAAAGAAAAAAATGCGCTAGCCGCAATTTTCTCATTTGTCGCGACGGTGTCGAAATGGGCTGAAATTTGGCAGGTTGATTGGAAACAAAAACCACGCCCGGGGTCATTTTGTCATTTATCGCGACGCTGTCAGAATGGGCTGAAATTTGGCAGGTTTTTTGGAAACCAAAACTGCGCCAGGGGCAATTTTGTCATTTGTCGCGATGGTGTCGGAATGGGCTGAAAATTGGCAGGTTGATTGGAAACAAAAACCGCGCCAGGGGTAATTTTGTCATTTATCGCGACGCTATCCGAATGGACTGAAATTTGTCAGGTTTATTGGAAACCAAAGCTGCGCCAGGGCCAATTTTGTCATTTATCGCGATGGTGTCGGAATGGGCTAAAATTTGGCAGGTTCATTGGAAACAAAAATCGTGCCACGGTCAATTTTGTCATTTGTCGCGATGGTGTCAGAATGGGCTTAAATTTGGCAGGTCGATTGGAAACAAAAACTACGCCAGGCGCAATTTTTTTTATTTGTCGCGACAGGGTCGAAACGGGCTAAAATTTGGCAGGTTGATCGTGAACAAAAATCATGCAAGGGGTAATTTTGTCATTTGCCGCGGCGACATCGGAATGGACTGAAATTTGGCAGGTTGGTTGGAAACAAAAACTGCGCCAGGGGCAATTTTGTCATTTTTCACGACGGTGTCGGAATGGTCTGAAATTTGGCATGTTGAGAGGAAATAAAAATCGCGCCAGGGACAATTTAATCACGTGCCGCGACGGTGTCGGAATGGGCAGAAATTTGGCAGGTTGACTGGAAACAAAAACCGCGCTAGGGGCAATTTAATAATTTGCCGCGACGGTGTCGGAATGGGCAGAAATTTAGCAGGTTGACTGGAAACAAAAAATGCGTGAGCCGCAATTTTGTCATTTGTCGCGACGATGTCGGAATGGGCTGAAATTTGGCAGGTTGATTGGGAACAAAAACTGCGCCAGGGGCAATTTAATCATTTGCCGCGATGGTGTAGGAATGGGCAGAAATTTGGCAGATTGACAGGAAACAGAAAATGGGCTAGGCACAATTTTGTCATTTGTCGCGACGGTGTCGGAACGGGCTGGAATTTGGATGGTTGATTGGATACAAAAATCGTAACAGGGCCAATTTTGTCATTTGTCGCGACGGTTTCAGAATTACTGAAATTTGGCAGGTTGATTGGAAACAAAAACCGCGCAAGGCGTAATTTTGTCATTTGTCGCGACGGTGACGGAATGGGCTGAAATTTGGCAGGTTGATTGGAATCGAAAATCGCGTCAGGGACAATTTTGTCATTTGTTGCGACGATGCTGAAATGGGCTGAAATTTGGCAGGTCGATTGGAAACAAAAATTGCGCCTCGCGTAATTTTTCGTGACGGTGTCGGAACGAGCTGAAATTTGACAAGTTGATTGGAAACAAAAATCGTGTCTGGGGCAATTTTGTCATTTGTCGCGATGGTGTCGGAATGGGCAGAAATTTGGAAGGTTGATTGGAAACAAAAATCGCGCCAAGGCAAATTTTGTCATTTGTCGCGACGCTATCAGAATGGGCTTAAGTTTGGCATGTTGATTGGAAACAAAAATCGCACCACAGGTAATTTTGTCATTTGTCGCGACGGTATCA
>NW_019236146.1:0-2145 GCF_002742605.1 Olea europaea var. sylvestris
ATTCCAAAACCATTGAATGTGTTATTAGTTGTATTTATATAATGTTGTTATAAATGTTAAATAATTTAATTATAGTACAAAATTGAATCGAATCGAATTGAATTAAATCGAACGGAATGGAACCGAACGGTTTCATAATTAAATTTGGACCCGACGATTCCATTTACTAAATACTCAAAAATTTTGGTTCAATTCGGTTTTAAAAATCAATTATCAAAATCCTTACCAAACAAGCACATAGTTTTATATGTATAGAGTTTTAGTAAATTATAGTAAATTTTGGGTTGGTGTATGATAAAACTCGACTTGAATATCATGTTTGTAGGTGGTAGAAAGTCTTTTCTGAAATTATGTGGATCGACAAGCTTTTGGTCGAACAATTCCTGCCTTTTTGGCTTTTTTTTATGTTATATTCTACTTGTGAGATATTTATTGTGTCCGACATGCATAGTTGGTGATCAAAATTTCGTGATCTTGACATTCTCCTAGCTAGCTAGTCTCTATAGCAAATGTTTTATTCGTTTATAAATATTTTTATTATTTTTATTCACAAAAATTGAGTAATTTATCCATATTATTTATATCTCAATTACTAATTTGTATCTATTTAAAATTTAAACGCTTTATATGTCCCAACGTTCAATTTTCGAAACAAATGAAATGATTTACAAAAAATCATTCTTCCGTCAAAATACTAATTTTAACGTACAACTATAATGCACCAATTCTTTCAACAAAATTGAAAAATAAAAATGAAAACGATTCAAGTAAAATTCCAGATTCCACGTCTTCAGAGAGATTCTGTCCAATGGCACATCGCCACATCATTAAATCACGGATTGACAAATTGCCACTGACTTAAAAGAAAAAATTGCATCTGGGATTCCCACCCTATTGAAACTTTAACAAGTTGGTCTTCAATCTACTTCTCTTGGCTCAATCCACAACTTCCAATTTTGTAATATGGACTTTGCTACATACAATGAATATGCACATATATTTAGATAGGATGCCAACACTATCCAAAAAACATAATGATTGTAGTCAATGTAGGACTGTCGACATTGCATTTGGCACTTGTACCGAATGATTCACACAAATAGCAAAATTCTTATAATAATTGAATACACGATAACTTTATCTGATGTTTAAATAATAATCAATTTATTTGTTAAAATTACAACTTATTTTATTTTATATATTAAGTCATTTTTGGACCTTTATTATTTAAAATTCATTTTTTTCTCGAACTTTTTTTTAATTATATATTTTATGAGATTCATAAATTTCATCAATTTTTTTATCATACATTTTAATAATTTTTGTTAAAAAATGATTTTTAACTTAATCAAATAGAGAGAGTAAATAAATACGAACAAAAATGAAAAATAAAAGAATAAATTAAACTTGCCTAGCCTTCCGACATCACATCCACCTCCCAATAACTTAAAATACATGCATTTTTTTTTTAGTGCTATAAATAAAAAGTTGGGGACTTGAGTGGCCGAAATAATAGTCGAGGATTTACTTGCTATATGTCCAATAGATTTAGGACCCAAACTGTAGTTTCCCAAAATCTGAAAATAAATTAAGTGTACGGTAGGTGAAAATTAGTAGAACAATATTTGATTTTTAATTCTCCGATCAGCTAAGCAGTCTGAGCTAAGATTTCTCCCTTTAACTATGGCTGCCCCATTCTTTTCTACACCATTTCAACCTTTTGTTTACCAGGTAATCGATACATATAATATTGAATTTAGGGTTTTAAATTTTGAATTTTTATTTTGTTTGTAGTCAATAATTGTTGTCCCCTGTGTATACAATTATGTGGATCAAATGTGTCGTATAAAAGAGGATGAAATGAATCAATTTTATATAATTTTCGTTGTGTTTGAACTTTGATGAGAGCTTGTGAATGCTCTAGATTTACGGGCTGTGATGATCGTGTGCCTGAACTTTAACCTTTTTAACGTTTAAAAAAAATTAAAAAAAAAAATTGTGTTTGAATTTTAACATGCTCATGTGCCTGAATTTTGAATTTTCTAATATAAATGTCATTCTTGCTCGCGAATACGATTACATGTGAGTTAGGCAACCATGAATGCCTGATTTGTACCTTGTAATTTGTACTCGCAAACGCTCTGA
>NW_019236147.1:0-2144 GCF_002742605.1 Olea europaea var. sylvestris
AATCGTGCCGGGGGCAGTTTCGTTATTTTTCGCGACTGTGTCGGAGTGGGCTAAAATTTGACAGGTTGATCGGAAACAAAAATGTTGCCTGGAGCAATTTCGTCATTTTTCGCGACGGTGTCGGACTGGGCTAAAATTTGACAGGTCGATCGGAAACAAAAATCGCGCCAGGGGCTGTTTCGTTATTTTTCACGACGGTGTCGGAATGGTCTCAAATTTGACGGGTTGACCCGAAAACAAAAATCGCGTCGGGGGCAATTTCGTTATTTTTTGCGACTGTGCCAGAATGGGCTAAAATTTAACAGGTTGATCGGAAACAAAAATCGCGCCGGAGGCAATTTCATCATTTTTCATGACGGTGTCGGAGTGGGCTCAAGTTTGACAGGTTGATAGGAAAGAAAAATCGTGCCGGGGGCAGTTTCGTTATTTTTCGCGACTGTGTCGGAGTCGGCTATAATTTGACAGGTTGATCGGAGACAAAAATCGCGCCTAGAGCAATTTCATCATTTTTCGCGACGGTGTCGGACTGGGCTAAAATTTGACAGGTCGATAGGAAACAAAAATCGCGCCAGGGGCTGTTTCGTCATTTTTTGCGACGGTGCCAAAATGGGCTAAAATTTCACAGGTTGATCGGAAACAAAAATCGCGCCGGGCAATTTCGTCATTTTTCACGACGGTGTTGAAATGGGCTAAAATTTGACCGGTTTATCGGAAACAAAAATCGCGCCGGGGGCAATTTCGTCATTCTTCGCGACGGTGTCGAAATGGCCTAAAATTTGACCGGTTTATCGGAAACGAAAATTTCGCCGGGGGCAATTTCGTCATTCTTCGCGACGGCGTCGAAATGGGCTAAAATTTGACCGGTTTATCGGAAACAAAAATCGCGCCAGGGGCTATTTCGTCATTTTTCACGACGGTGCCGGAATGGCCTAAAATTTAACAGGTTGATCGTAAACAAAAATCGTGCCTGGGGCAATTTAGTCATTTTTCGCGACGGTGTCGGAATGGGCTCAAATTTGACAGGTTGATCGGAAACAAAAATCGCGCCGGAGGCAATTTCATCATTTTTCGCGACGGTGTCGGAGTGGGCTCAAGTTTGACAGGTTGATAGGAAAGAAAAATCGTGCCGGGGGCAGTTTCGTTATTTTTCGCGACTGTGTCGGAGTCGGCTATAATTTGACAGGTTGATCGGAGACAAAAATCGCGCCTAGAGCAATTTCATCATTTTTCGCGACGGTGTCGGACTGGGCTAAAATTTGACAGGTCGATAGGAAACAAAAATCGCGCCAGGGGCTGTTTCGTCATTTTTTGCGACGGTGCCAAAATGGGCTAAAATTTCACAGGTTGATCGGAAACAAAAATCGCGCCGGGCAATTTCGTCATTTTTCACGACGGTGTTGAAATGGGCTAAAATTTGACCGGTTTATCGGAAACAAAAATCGCGCCGGGGGCAATTTCGTCATTCTTCGCGACGGTGTCGAAATGGCCTAAAATTTGACCGGTTTATCGGAAACGAAAATTTCGCCGGGGGCAATTTCGTCATTCTTCGCGACGGCGTCGAAATGGGCTAAAATTTGACCGGTTTATCGGAAACAAAAATCGCGCCAGGGGCTATTTCGTCATTTTTCACGACGGTGCCGGAATGGCCTAAAATTTAACAGGTTGATCGTAAACAAAAATCGTGCCTGGGGCAATTTAGTCATTTTTCGCGACGGTGTCGGAATGGGCTCAAATTTGACAGGTTGATCGGAAACAAAAATCGCGCAAGTGGCAAATTCGTCATTTTTCGCGACGGTGTCGGAATTGGCTCAAATTTGACTGGTTGACCGGAAAACAAAAATCGCGTCGGGGGCAATTTCGTCATTTTTTGCGACTGTGCCAGAATGGGCTAAAATTTAACAGGTTGATCGGAAACAAAAATCGCGGCGGAGGCAATTTCATCATTTTTCGCGACGGTGTCGGAATGGGCTCAAGTTTGATAGGTTGATAGGAAAGAAAAATCGTGTCGGGGGCAGTTTCGTTATTTTTCGCGACTGTGTCGGAGTGGGCTAAAATTTGACAGTTGATCAGAAACAAAAATCGCGCCTAGAGCAATTTCGTCATTTTTCGCGACGGTGTCGGACTGGGCTAAAATTTGACAGGTC
>NW_019236148.1:0-2144 GCF_002742605.1 Olea europaea var. sylvestris
TGATAAGTTCAAAATTAAGTTCAATGAAGAACAAGAAGAAAGCAAATCTCTCTTTATTAATTCTCTCAATAATGTGCTATTTATGATGAAAATAATGATTTGTATTTGTAGGGAATCCATAAAAACCTAATTAAAATTGAATTATATAAAAAAGATACCATAATGAGAGTTCTACCAAAAATAGACTTCTAGGAAAATTTTGAAAAAACATGTTCCGAAAAAGAACTCTACTTCTTTGTTTCGAGAATAGTACATGCCATAGCATCCTATTTTATACGATGCTATAACATAGTTATCCAACTAGCTTCCAATTTTATTTTCTTGATTCCAAACTTTCGAAAAAAGAGAGAGTTAAGTTCAGTGAAAAATATTGAATAAGAGTTACTTAGTTGGGTTACATTTTTTATAAATGAAAGCCCCTTAAAAATTGAAATTGTTTTAAAGTTTTGATTCTCGATTCTAGTTCTAGAACTAAAATTGGCCGATTCTAGGTTCCAACAACAAGATTCATTTGAAAATATATTCAGAACCAGATCGAATAAGTCTATTTGGTTCGCTCTAGTTTAGTTCTAACGATTGCAATTATTTCGTCTGCCCCTACCTAATAATCACACTCATTTTTATCCCAAACCTTAATACCCATTCCACACCAAACCTAACAAACCAACACCATTGCAGCCATCACTGACCACCATCATCATTGCCACCCCAACCACCATAGTTGCTTGTAGCTCCAACTACCATTTGATTGTCGGCACCACCATAATCACCTCGTCCTATATACGTCACCATCTCCTCCTCCTTTTACCACCACCACCTCACCTTCTCCCTTCCTACAATCGCCCATAATCACTTTCTTCTTCCACCATTGCCACCACTTTTTCCTGTGGATTGCATATCTGATTTCAGCTCTAAAATTAATTTCTTTAAATTTATCAATTTTGTTGAATGATCTTTATTTTTATTTTTATTTTTTTGATTGATTTAATGTTGGTTGAGGTGGTACTTGTGAGGGAGGGTGGTGGTGAATGCTGGTCTGTAGTGGTAGAAACGACTTCAAAATTTTACTGTTCGTGTTTGTGTTACAATTGTAATGTTTCAATGGTGGTGGAAACCAAAGGTGGTGGTGACGGTGACAGTGGCGGCAACAACACAACACAATTTTTTACAAGTATTGCACTTTGTTTATCCCTTCATGTTACCATTGATAAATTGCTATTGTTAGAAAATGTGTAAAACAATGTTTTGAGAAATAAAATAAACGGGACAATAAAGTGAAAAATAGTTCAATTTTTTAGGTAGAGTGTGAAACTCTCCTATTCTATTTGCGGTTGGAAAATAATAATAATAATAATCATTTTCGATATACATACTATAAAGAATTCATATGTGGACTGAGCATGGTCACGGTGGCGAAGTTTATCATGCACTAGTGCCGTAGTTGATAAACTACCCATGTAGGTCATTTTGTTCAATTTCATCACATTGTCTAACATCAGACAGTCGTGTGACCATAAAAATGAACATGAAGTCACGCAATCAAAAAATCTATTATTTGAATTATTTTCAATCCACAAGTCTAATGTATAAAATGAGTTTATCGATTGTATCACTTCTACCAAATCAAGTTTAGCAACAACACATCACTGGTGAATGTGACGGAAATGAACAAAGTGGTCTAAATTAAGACAAAATAAAGTGTAGTGACCCAATACAAAATTTTAAAATACAATGGCCCAATTGAACTGTAAATGAAAATAACTCTTTTCCTTGTTCCCCCCCTTATATTTGTGCAGATAACTTCCTCTGGTTCTCCAGCCTTATTGGCCACTGACTTGGAAATTATGCTGTAAGTTACGTTGCTTACGTGAAAATTTGCTTTCCAGATTTCGAACACCAATGACTTCACTGTTTCAACCCATAGCTTACAATCCACCAGAACTGCCATCACCCCAAGTCCATGAATTTAAGCACAAGGGCAAACTCTGCATTCAAAACCCAATACAACCACAATCCATTTCTCAATCAATCCCCATTAACCAATTGTCTTTCCCTTTTCTGAATGGCCCTGTTAATTCAACCGCCTATGCTTCAGCACTCGAGGTCTGCAGCTGCCCAAGACTCGGGAAACAATTCCACGCACA
>NW_019236149.1:0-2144 GCF_002742605.1 Olea europaea var. sylvestris
ACGCTCAATTCTTCGAACGCCGACAATCCAAGCATTCCAAATATGCAAGTGCTCATTCTTTTGAAAAATGGGCAAAATCCATCTTAGGTCACGATGAAGCGGTGAGTTCAATCCAAAATGGTCACTATATTTTCGAAAAGTACTTATGGGCCCAAAACGGACGCCGTATATAAAAGTTACGCACAATTCTTCGAACGCTGACAATCCAAGCGTTCCAAATATGCAATTGCTCATTCTTTTGAAAAATGGGCGAAATCCATCATAGGTCACGATGAAGCGGTGAGTTCAATCCAAAACGGTGACTACATTTCCGAAAAGTACTTATGGGCCCAAAACGGACGCCGTATGCAAAAGTTATGCTCAATTCTTCGAACGCAGACAATCTAAGCGTTCCAAATATGCAACTGCTCATTCTTTCGAAAAATGGCTGAAATCCCTCATACGTCACGATGAAGTGGTGAGTTCAATCCAAAACGGTCGCTACACTTCCAAAAAGTACTTATGGGCCCAAAACGGACGCCGTATGCAAAAGTTACGCTCAATTCTTGGAACACCGACAATCCAAGCATTCCAATTATGCAAGTGCTCATTCTTTTGAAAAATGGATGAAATCCCTCATACGTCACGATGAAACGATGAGTTTAATCCAAAACGATCGCTACATTTCCAAAAAGTACATGCTGGCCCAAAACGGACGCCGAATGCAAAAGTTATGCTCAATTCTTCGAACGCTGACAATCCAAATGTGCAAGTGCTCGTTCTTTGAAAATTGACCAAAATCCCTCATACGTCACGACGAAGTGGTGAGTTCAATCCAAAACGGTCGCTACATTTTCGAAAAGTACTTACGGGCCCAAAACGGACGCTGTATGCAAAAGTTACGCTCAATTCTTCGAACCTCGACAGTCAAAGAATTTCAAATATGCAAGTGCTCATTCTTTCGAAAAATAGCCGAAATCCCTCATACATCACGAAGAAGCGCTGACTTCAATCCAAAATGGTCACTACATTTCCAAAAAGTACTTACCGGCCCGAAATGGATGCCGTATGCAAAAGTTACGCTGAAATCTTCGAACGCCGACAATCCTAGCGTTCCAAATATGCAAGTGCTCATTCTTTTGAAAAATGGGCGAAATCCATCATAGGTCACGATGAAGTGGTGAGTTCAATCCAAAACGATCACTACAATTCCAAAAAGTACTTATGGGCCCAAAACGGACGCCGTATGCAAAAGTTACGCTCAATTCTTCGAACACCGACAATCCAAGCCTTCCAAATATGCAACTGCTCATTCTTTTGAAAAATGGGTGAAATCCCTCATAGTCACGATGAAGCGGTGAGTTCAATCCAAAATGGTCGCTACATTTTTGAAAAGTACTTACGGGCCCAAAACGGACGCCGAATGCAAAAGTTACGCTCAATTCTTCGAACTTCGACAATCAAAGTATTCCGAATATGCAAGTGCCCATTCTTTTGAAAAATGGGAGAAATCCCTCATAGGTCACGATGAAGCGGTGAGTTCGATCCAAAATGGTCGCTACATTTCCGAAAAGTAGTTACGGGCCCAAAACGGACGCCAATGCAAAAGTTATGCTCAATTCTTCGAACATCGACAATCAAAGCGTTCCAAATACGCAAGTGCTCATTCTTTCAAAAATGGGTGAAATCCCTCATACGTCACGATGAAGCGATGAGTTCAATTCAAAATGGTCGCTACATTTTCAAAAAGTACTTACTGGCCCAAAACGGACGCAGTATGCAAAAGTTACGCTCAATTCTTCGAACGCCGACAATCCAAATGTGCAAGTGCTCATTCTTTGAAAAATGGGGAAAATTCCTCATATGTCACGATGAAGTGGTTAGTTCAATCCCAAACAGTCGTTACATTTCCGAAAAGTACTTACGGGCCCAAAACGGACGTCGTATGCAAAAGTTACGCTCAATTCTTCGAACGTCGACAATCAAAGCGTTCCAAATATGCAAGTGCTCATTCTTTCGAAAAATGGCTGAAATCCCGCATACGTCATGACGAAGTTGTGAGTTCAATTCAAAACGGTCGCCACATTTTTGAAAAGTACTTAAGGGCACAAAACGGACGCCGTAGGTAAAAGTTACGCACAATTCTTCGAATGCTGACAATCCAA
>NW_019236150.1:0-1783 GCF_002742605.1 Olea europaea var. sylvestris
ATATATCTTCTCTCTCTCTCTCTCTCTCTCTCTCTCTCTCTCTCTCTCTCTCTCTCTCTCTCAGAGTATAATTTATATAAATAAATATGACAATCTATATTATCTCAAACTCTTAGACAAGGCCGCTCAACAAGTTATTCGAAACATAATTCAGCTTATTTAATTAGATTAATTTGACTCTCTGATTATATTTCAGTAACTAATGATCTATTAATAATCACTTATTTTGTAGGCACGCAAAAGTATTTTTCCTAACTCATGGGAAGTTTTCCTTGGTGTCACAAAATATAAAACAGCCATAGAGACATTCTTACCAAACATGTTTCGAGGAATTTGTACAACATGAAATGTTAATGTGTTGACAGGTAGTTGTTGGGGGCAATTTAGTGCAAATCTGAATGATGGGGAGACCACACGAGACAATAGATTTAGTATATAAACCCCTCTTGTACGATGTTCTTATTGCATTCTTAACATATATTCTTCCAACAGTTGTAATAAAAATTAAGATTCCAAATATGAGAGTTGGTGGGCTGTTTTTTCTTTGTTTCTATGCTGTTTTAGTGGGTGCTGTTCTTGCTAGAAATTTGAACGATGAAGAGAAATTTATCTTTGGCAGCGGAGGTAATTGGTTTGGCCGTCCCATATTTGGCCCTGGTGGTTGGTTCCCCGGTTTTGGCGGCCAAGGTGGTGGTTTGTTCCCTGGTATCGGTCTTGCCCCCCCAGCTGGCGCTATGTCTCCAGATGGCAGTCTTGCTCCCCCGGCTGGTAGTACGTTCCCTGTTGGCGGTCTTGCTCCGCCCCCTCCTGGTCGATTTGACCAAGGTCGTTGGTTTTATGATCACGGTCATGACGGTCCAGGTGGTGGTGGTGGTTTTATGCCCGGTGCACATTACTGATTCTCTAGTACCATGGATTCAAAACATCAAGAATGAGCATACGCAGAATCGATATATGTACAAGGCATGACTATATTACCCAATAATTGGAAACCGTTATTGCAACGTTTGTACCTGTGTGAATCTTTACTTCATAATAAATAATTTCTGATCTCTCAGTCCTCCTTAAGATCCTTTGATTAGTTTTCATGTTCAGATTTCGAAATAGCACAAGTTCGAACATTTACATGGCAAGTGAATTAATTAAAGTGGGCAACTAAATTAGTATCATAAAAACTCGATCCTAAATATTAAATTCACATTGTACTAAAGATTCTCCAATGTTCGATGTCATTAACCCATCTACATTAACAATAAGACTTTAACTACAAAGTACAAATTGTTATGAATACTATCCATTCAGTTATGTAATCAGTAAATTATTCATTTTAATTCGAAATTTCAGGCAGAAAAAGGAAAAAAAGAAAGAAAGAAAGAAGAAGAAAAATTATTTTTCCCACTATGATGCACAAGTTCAATTTGTATTATACAGTTTCATTATTAAAATTAACATTAAGGGTCATAAGATTCTCGTAAATAAGAATTATAATAGATATAAAATTCGAAATATTTACATTTTCATCTGTACATAATTTTTAAACATTTAAAGTTTTCAAAAGAAGAAGATTTAGTTGAAAATAGTAACTTGCCAAACCTAAGAAGAAAAGGGAAGGTAATCTACTAATAATTAATTTCTCACATAAATATTTAAATAAATCAAGTTAAGTCGAAATTAATTCAAAATTTCCAAATTAAAATGAAAAATGAAATGTGTTTGTAAGAACTAAAACTCCATAAATTTTGTATCGAGAGTATTCAGAATATTCACTATATCTCTATCAGCT
>NW_019236150.1:12085-32199 GCF_002742605.1 Olea europaea var. sylvestris
CAAAAGTCGATCCTAAATCATTGCTAACATAATCAACAAGTTTGCATTGTACTAAAGATTCGACTAATCTTCGAATGATCTTTTGTGAAATTTGTCTTACAAGAAAAAAGCTGGAGATCCCAGGATTCAGTCCAGGGGCCGAGGTGGCCTGATGTAAAAGGGGCGGGCCCACATGTGTGAAGATCCAGAGTCGAGGTGCTGCCACCTCGACCCTGGAACGGAACTCGGGGTTCTGAAGCAACTCTCGTCTTACAATATACAAATTGTGATGAATCTTTTCTATTCAATTAGCACCTTGCATAATCTGTCAATTATTCATTTAATGCGAAATCTGAGCAATAAAGCATTTTTTTAAATATGATGAACAAGCCTAATTCATATTATACAGTCGATTTTTCATTACTAAAATTAACTTAAAGAGGTGAAAGTGATCACAAGCAACTGCTTGACTCACGGCAGAATTTGTCGCTTTGTGCTTTCGCCTAGAAAATCTTCTGTGCAGTTAACGTTGGGAAATTATTTAATCTGACATGTGAGTCGACATATGTAATTAATTTTGTATAAAGACTATCTTAAAGTTAAGTTTAAAACTAAAGTGAAAGAGTTAAGTAATGGGCTTTGGATATCTATATAAAGTGTGGACCGATTATATGTGTGGAGATCAGAGTTCTTTAGAACTATATTTTATGATAGACAAAATATATATGGAAACTATAAATAGGCTTATAGCTCCCAATTCATATATAATTTCTCAATTTTTGTGTCAACTCACCAACACAAGAATTAAAAGAGGCTTTCCGTATTGAAGAGAAAAATTCAAAATCCACAATTAAGAACAAAGATTGAAGAGTTCAAGAACCCAATATAAGAATGAAGATTATGGATCAAGAAGGAAAATCAAGATCAATAACTTAAGAATCAAAATAATTAATAATCAAAATTCAAGATTCAAGATCCGGAATTAAGATCCAGTATTAAAGAAATATTCCCAACAAATTAAGGTAGGTTCCACACTTCATAATTCTCTTGGTGATTTGACATGAAGGATTTTGGTAATAAATTAATTAGGTTTTCATGCTATTAAGATTTAAAGTTTCATAAAATTACACCAAGTGGTATTAGAGCCAACTTCATATTAAAACATTAAGATTAAAGGAAGATTTTAGGGTTGGAACAGTGAATTTTAGTCCTAAATTTCAAAAATCAGATTTTTTTTGGGATTTTTTCGAGAAAAGTCAAACAAAATATATAGGGGCTGGAGTTGTAATTTTTCTTTAATTAGTAATTCTGTCAGACATATGGCCAGTTTGCGGACGGTGGCTGTGACTTCAGTTTTGCCCATTTTTTATTGATTGATTTATCAAAATTTAAGTTTCAGGCTTTGAAGTGCTCAACACTTTTTCCTTCTCTTTTTTTTTTTTTTTTTTTTTTTTTTTTTTTTTTTTTTTTTTTTTTGGGATGAAAATAAAGAATTCGGGTCACAGGTTTTCCGTCTAGCAGCATTGTCGCAACTTGCATGGTGCGCAACTCCCTGTTTTGGGCGCTGCAGTGCTAATTCACTGTTCAGTTATTTATTATTATTATTATTATTTTGAAAACAAAAGAAAGAAAAATAAAAATTAAAAGCATATTTATGAGAGGTGCTGCAGTGCTAATTCATTGTTCATTTTTTTTTTGTGTGAAAACAAAAGAAACAAAAATAAAAATAAAAATAAAAATTTAAAAGATAGGGAACAATTAATTTCAAATCTTGGTACCTAAAGTTTATTTTAGATTACTAATTTTCTAAAATAAATTAATAGAAGAATATATTACCAAAGTAACATCTCTTGCCTAAATTACTTTGATTAGAATATTAATGTGTACGTAATTCATGCTGATATTCACCGATTCAAAGAAAGGTCGATGTTTGACCGAATTATTTGCACACATGTTGTAATAAATATGTTACAATTGTAAAGTTTCTCATTATGTAAACAGTGAGTCGGTCCAAATATAGACTTAATGTTTGATCAAATTTATTATCAATTTTTGATTACTACACCAAGAGTATCACTTACAAGTTGATATTTCTGTCCAAAAATCAAATATCAATGTTGTGCCCAGACTCTTGTGATGGGGCTCACCATTATTCGAATTTATTGGTTGCCCAATATAGATTTCCATGTAGGCATGCTATTTAGGTTTAGGTTTTCTATTCAGTTAATATATTAACTTCTGTAGTATCTGCCAACATCACTTTAATTAATGTGCTTGTACCAAAGTTTAAAGGCTCGAAAGAGAATGTTTTTATCATTCTTGATGGCATGGATTTACACCTTGCATTAAGGCTAAACAATTCACTACTCTTAGAGATAAGTGTTTCGCTAATAAAAAGGGACTCGAATAAGTGGGATTATTCAAACCGCATAAGTCTTATGATCGTGAAGTGTGGAATTCCAGCAACATTTCTGGGGCGCTGTGTTTGATAAGGTAACTAATGTTAGGGAATTTCTTAAAGGAATTGAAAAAAAGTTTTGCAAAGGTGAAAAGGCCGAAACTAGTATATTTCTAGCGAACTTAGTATCACTAAAGTATAAAGATAAAGAAAACTTAAAACAATATATCATAGATATGTCTCTTCTTGTTTAAAAAACTAAAGGTATTAAAGCTTGAGCGGTCTCATGACTTGCTCGTGCATTTGGTTTTGACTTTTCGTATACAATTTAGTCAATTTAAGGTTAGTTACAACTGTCAAAAGGGAAAGTTGACTCTTAAAGAGCTCATTCCATATTGTGGGTAACAAGAAGAAAGACAAAAGCAAGATAACACTGCTATTACTCAATTGGCAAGTACTTCTAAGGACAAGTTAAAGAATAAGGAAGTTGTATCTGGTTTAGCTCAAAAGAAATAGTAAAATCTTGAAAATGATTGATCATCTAGCTGTTACTATTTTGAAAATTTTGGAATACATAAAGAAAGACGATACTAAATACCACGCTTAACATGTAAAGAAAAGTACACTTATCACTTTAGTTTGTTTGAGGTTATTTAGTTTCAGTACCTAAATATACTTGATGGATAAATTTCGACACCACTACTCACATAAGTCTGTCTATACGAGGTTGCATGAGCAGTCGATAGCCAATCGATGTTGAAAAGTTCATCTGTGTAGGCGATGAGGAATTAGTTTATAAGGACTTTTAGATTATTATTATTAACGACTGCTTATTATTTGAATATGAAAAAGATATTTGTAGTACCGTCTTTTGGACAGAATATTTTCTTTATTTCTACATTGGACAAATTTAGTTACAGTTTAATCTTTTTCTTAATTAAAATATTGTGGGTATCAGTTCTTTATCTGAATATGATAACTTATATTTGCTCAATATTGTTGCCTCTTATAAAGAAATACTGCATGTGAATTCACGTGGTATTAAACATAAATTAACCAATGAAAAATGCTGCTTCGTTATGACACGAACGTTTAGGTCAGATCTCTCAAAAGAAAATGAAAAAGCTTGAGTCAAAATGAATTCTTGATCTCCTTAACTTTCCAAACTTAAGTATAATTATGTGAAGGGGAAACAACACAAATATAAGGAGATTAGGTGCTAATAGAATTTCAGACGTCTTAGAACTAATTTATACAGATATCCACGGGCCAGTCCTTCGACTTCTTGGAATGGTCGATGGTCATTTATTCGTTCATAGACGATTTTTTTAATTATGGCTACTTGTATCTCACTCATAAGGAATCTCAATCATTGGACAAGTTTGAGGCTTATAAGACTATGGTTGAAAATCAACTCAGTAAAAGAATTAAACAATTTAAATCTTAACATAATGGTGAATACCATGAAAGATATGACTTATCAGGAGAACAAAGTCTAGGGCCATTTGTTAAATTCCTAGAGGAATGTGAAATTATCCCACAGTACGCAAAATTTTCTCTAGGTTGAAGTACTAAAGATTTTAGTTTGAATTCATAATAGAGTTCTAAGTAAAGAAAATGTCAAAACCCTTTATGAACTTTGAACAAGAAAGAAGCCTAATTTGAAACACTTGCACATTTGGAGTTGTCCAATTAAGGCAAAGCATTATAGGCCATCAAATAATGAACTGAACTATAGAATTGTCAGTTGGTAAGTTATTAGATATTTTCAAAGATCAAGAGGTTACAAATTTTAAGATTCCACTATCAGGTCAATTTTTGAAATGAGAAATGTCCAATTTTTTGAGGATGTACAGTTTGCGAGAGGAGATAAAGTTATAAGGTTAACAATTTTGTCTTGTAGGAAAAATATACATATATTTCTTCTGTTGCAATTGACAATAATCAGAACCAAGGACAAATGCTTGCTTTAGATCTTGTTTAAGAAGCAATTTCAGATCAATACAATATTACGAAACCACTCATAAACAATCAAGAGATTGTTTAGAAAAACAAACTCAACGACCTCAAAAACTAATGCCATTAAGAAGATCCACTAAATAAAATAGAAAGGCAACTTTGGATGACGTTGTAGTTATTCTTCGAGAAATAAGGATGACATTGGATTGATGGAAGAAGATTTGATTAATCAACTTTCATCAAGTCATGCAAAGAAGTAATTCTTAAGAGTGGTTTAATGCCATAAATAAAGAGATAGAGTCCATGAAAGAAAATAACTTTTGGGGACTTATCTCATTGCCTGAAGGTATGAAGTCTATTGGTTGTAAATAGTTATTTAAATCAAAAGGGATTCGAAGGATGATGTGAAGAGATATAAGGCTTGTCTTGGTGCAAGTGACTTTTCTCAAAAGGAAGGTGTTGACATTAAAGAGACTTCATCTTCGGTATTTCTATGAAATACTATTTTAGGACTATTATTACACTTGTGGATCTTGAGCTATGTCAGATGGTTTACAAATTAAAGAAATTCATCTATTGACTTAAGTAGGTTTCCATTTAATGGTATAAAAAATTTCACCAAATAATTATCTCATTTAATTTTGAGATTAATGTAGTTGATGGTTGTGTATATTACAAGTTCGATGGGGGTAAAAATATTTTTTGGTATTATACGTCGATGATATACTGCTTACCTACAATGATATAGGTTTATTCTACGAAACCAAGAAATTTCTGTCATGGAATTTTCAAATGAAAAAGTTTTGTAACTCGTCTTTTATGTTGAGGATGCAGATACACAGGGATCGTTCTTAGGGTATTTTTGGATTATTACAAAAAAATTATATCGATAAAGATCTTAAGAGACTTGGGATGCGGGTATATAGACCAAGTGATACCCCTATTGCTAAGGATGACAAGTTTAGTGTCAGTCAATGCCCTAATGACAAATTTTAAAAAAAGAAAATACAAAAAATTCCCTGTGCTTCAATAGTTGGGAGTTTAACACATTAGGATGTAATATTCATTGTTGAAATGCTGGTAAGATATTTATATAACTCTGAGATGGATATTTGGAAAATAGTTAGCAGGTTATTCGGATATATAGAGAACTAAGGATTACATGATCATATAAGGAAAATCAGACCAATTGGAGATCATTGGATATTCTGATTTTGATCATGGAATATGATTGCGGAATTTTGTCACTAAGTTGCACATTTTGGATGGAAATGAAAGACCACTTAAGTTATTTTGTGACAATCGTAGTCTTGTATTCAAATAGGAACTTACCGATGTAAAAGTTTATAGACTTCAAGTTTCTAGTTATTGAGAAAAGAATTCATAGTGGTCAGGTTTCTATAAAGCATACTAGGACAAACTCCATAATTAAGGATCCATTTACTAAATGCCTGCCACCTAAGGTCTTTAATGAGCATAATGCTCATATAGGTATTGCATTTTTTGATGATATGCCAATTTAGTGGGAGTTTGTGTTTGGATGTTGTCGATTTTAGATATATATTTTTATCCATTGATATTCAATTTAATTTAGAAATAATGTATTCAGTTCAGTTTTCACTCTAATTAAGGTTTTGGTTTAATCTCATTGAAGAATAAGGTATGAACAGTTGAAAATAGGCGTATTTAGATCATATTACATGTAATTTACATGCTACACATCCACACTTGGTCTATGTCATTCGATTGTGTTGATGTGCGTGACTATTGATGGGTTTAGTTATGATACTTGTAATGAATACCTCTTTATCCTATATAGACATAATTGATGGACGAGATTGTCCGGAGATACTTTTGGTTATAATAGCAAAAGTTTTGACCTCATAAGGTTAAGTGCATTTATGAGGTAATATATATGGCCTAAGTGGGAGATTATTGAAAAATTATTTAGTTTGCCATGTGGGCCAACATATGTAATTAATTGTATATAATGGCCGTCTTAAAGTTAAGTCGAAAATCAAGTGATCTATTAAAAAATTAAGTAATGGGCATTAGGCATCTAAATAAAATGTGAGTCCGGTTATATGTGTGTAGGTCAGATTTCTTTAGAACTGTATATATGATGGGTGAAATAAATATGGTAACTCTATATAGGATGGTCCCAATTCATATGAAACTTCTCATTCTTTATGTAATCACATCAACACAAGAATTAATAGAGAAAATATATTGAAAAGGAAGATTCAAAACCCATAATCACGAACAAGGATTGAAGAATTCAAGAGCCCTATAACTAAAATCAAAATTATAGATCAGGAAGTAAAATCAAGATCAAGAACTTAAGAACCAAAAAAATTAATATTCAAGATTCAAGATCCGTAATTAAGATCTAATATTAAAGAAACTGTTGGTCTTAGAATCAAATATCAACGATTTAAAGTACAAAAACTGAAAAAGAAGACGAACACGAGATTTTTTGCCACGAAGGCCCATATGTTCAGCTTAAGCCTACTCATCCGTTGAGCATCTATAAGTAGATATTGCTCGATTCCACTAAAAAATTTCTCAAGAAAAATACAAATGTATGAAGGAAACTCAAGTTCCTTCAATATTTTCTCTCGCCTCTCTTTTCAAAATACAACGTAATGAACTCACAATCTGCTCTCTCTATAATTGCTTACAAATACAATATTCATAATCTTCACTCAGAGATTTTCAGAGAAAATAACACACAGTAAAATAGATCGAAGAAAACCCTTAAGAAACCGGAAGAACCCTAGATACTTCCAGAAAACACTCAATCGTCCAGAAGTGAGAGAGAGAGAGAGGCTGTTATTTATATCGCATCACAAATCACATTGATCCAACGGCTGGGAATATGGTATATGAATGGTCCAAGATCAATCAGAAAACAAAAGGTCATAGTCGTGTTAACCAATAACACGTTTTTAACTTGGGTCATTCAAATGACCCGGTTTTACTATGAGGCCCAAACAAAACGTCCAGCCCATCAACATTGGCTAGAGTTCAATTAATGGTGAAGCACTAGCCCATATCCAACAATCTCATCCTTGTTGAACTATTCATTGAGTCATTATAGTGGAATCAAACACAACTAACATGTTTCATTTGCTCTAAAATGTAGCCGCAAAATAAAAGAAATTTTAGAACACAAACAGGAGAAATGATGATCATAATTCTCTTAGTTTTTAAACAATATTCAGAATTTTTAGGCACTTTCTAAACTTGTTTAAATGCAGGATTTTTGTGCCAAAGTCAGATGGATTGTAATCAGTAGGAATCTTAATCAATTTTATTGTTCCTAATTCAACCATATCTCTCACAAAATGAAATTTAATATCAACATGTTTGGTTCTATCATGATACACATGGTTTATGCTTAAGTGTATAGCACTTTGATTATCTGTAAATACATTAACAGGTTCATTTTTGAAACCAATTTCAGTTAATAGACCCTTCAACCATAATCCTTCTTTTACTGCATCACGGGCTGCTATATATTCAGCCTTTGTAGAAGACAGAGCAACAACTTTCTGTAATTGGGATTTCCAACTTACACATCCATTACACAAAGTAAAGACATAAGAAGAAGTGGATCTCCTTTTATCAAGATCACCAGCAAAATCAGAATCACAATAGCCCTTCAAAATTGCCCCTTCATTGCAATGTTCGAATTTTAGACCTAAATCAATTGATCCCTTTAAATATCTGAACATCCATTTTATAGCAAGCCAATGAGTTTCACCAGAATTAGCCATATATCTACTCAATATACTAATTCCATGTGTCAGATCAGGTCTGGTACATATCATGAGATACATGATAGAACCTACAGCATTGGCATAGGGTATTTTCTTCATTCTATCAAATTCTTCATCAGTTTTTGGGGATTGCTCATTTGACAATTTAAAGTGGTTTTGCAATAGGTAAAGATACAGGTTTACAATCAGACATGGAAAATTTTTCAAGAATCTTTTTCACATAGGCAGTTTGATTAATATAGAGCATGCAATTATTTCTGTCTCTAGTTATCTCCATTCCTAAGATTCTTTTTGCTTGACCTAAGTCTTTCATTTCAAATTCTGCCATAAGTTTTGATTTAACTAAATCAACTTCAGATTTGTTGTGAGAAGCTAGAAGCATATCATCAACATATAAAAGCAAGTATACAGAATTAGGCCCACCAGAGCATTTAGAATACAAACATGAGTCAAAATTGCATTTAGAAAAACCTAAGTTTTGAACATATGAATTAAATTTCTTATACCATTGCCTAAGTGCTTGTTTTAGACCATAAAGTGATTTTTTCAAAAGGCAAACTTTTTCAGGTTTGGTATTCTGTTCAAAACCTTTTGGTTGATTCATATAAATTGTTTCATCAAGATCTTCATTTAGGAAAGCAGTTTTGACATCAAGTTGATCTAATTCCAGTTAAAATGAGCAGATAAGGCAAGCAGTATTCAATTAGAAGTATATTTTGCAACCGGTGAAAAAATTTCATTATAATCTATTCCTTCTCTCTGTGTAAACCCCTTTGCTACTAATCTCGCTTTGTATCTCTTTTCCCCAATTGTAGGATCTTCTTCTTTTATTTTATAAATCCACTTACAATCTACAACCCTTTGATCTTTAGGTTTATTAAATAGAATCCAGGTTTTGTTTTTGGTTAAGGGGTTCATTTTTTCTTTCATAGCCTCCAACCATGACTTGGATTCTTTACAGTTAACAGCTTCTTCAAAGGTTGTTGGTTCAGAATTAATAGATTCCATTTCAGAATAGAAAGTAACAAACTCTTCAGTATTTATTCTAGTGGAAGGAATCCTATTTCTTATGGCCCTATCTCTGGTTAGTTGATAGTCTGAAAGAACAAGGATTTGGTTCTCAATTTCAGATTCAGATTGTTGTTGATCTAGTTCAAATTGTGAGGACTCCACCTCAAGAACATCATTTGGCTCATCTGAGTGTTTTCTTTCAAGAAGGGTTTCCTTTAAAATGACAGATTTGGATTGATCCAGATTTTTAGAATCATTGCAAGGGAACATATCTTCATTGAAGATAACATTCTACTTATTATAACTTTGAATCCATGTTGTTCTCTTACCCAAAGTCTAAACCCCTTTGATTCCTCACCATAACCTAAGAAGATACACTTTAGGGATCTGGGTTCTAATTTCCCTTCATTTTGGTGAGAATAGGCTGCATAGCCAAACAATTTAAGTTTGGAGTAGTCTGGATTTCTTCCTGACCACATTGCTTCAGGGATATTAAAGTCAATGGCACTTGATGGAATCCTATTTATCAAATAGGTGGCAGTTTTTACGACTTCACCCCAAAACACCTTAGGTAGAGCTTAGTAGCATGCATCTGACCTTTTCAAGCAAGGTTCGGTTCATCCTCTCAGCAACACCATTTTGCTGAGGGGTATAGGTAGTGGTTCTATGTCTTAAAATACCAGATTCTTTACAAAAAAAGATCAAATTCATTATTACCGAATTCAAGTCCATTATCTGTTTTAAGAGCTTTTACCCTTTTATTTGTCTAATTCTCAATTAACAACTTCCATTGCTTAAAATTTTGAAAAGTGTCAGATTTGGTTTTTATAAGGAATGTCCAGACTTTCCTTGAATAATCATCCACAATCAATAGATAAAATCTGAATCCACTTAAGGTACTAACTGATGCTGGTCTCCATAGATCAACATGCAGGTAGTCAAGTGTAGATGTAGATTTGTGGATACTAGTTTTAAATGGTAATTTATTTTGTTTTCCAATGACACAATTTTCACAAAATTTTAAACTGTTAATATTATCTTTACCAAAGCATCTAAGCTTGTTGAGAATCATCAATCCCTTTATGACCCAACCTTTTATGCCATAACATAGTCTTATCATTTTGAGAATTGGTGACAGCAGATAGTTTTCCAACTAATGGTTCAGCATGGAGTGTGTAGATCCCATTCACTTTTGAGGAAGAGATTATCTCTTCTGAATCTAAATTTAGTTTAGTGAATCCTTTATGGATCTTGATTTCATATTTATTATTCAATTCTCCTAAAGCGATAAGATTTCTTTTTAGTTCAAGGACATATCTGGTCAAAGGAAGCTCAAGAACATGGCTATTTTCAATAAGAGACTAACTCTACCAATTCCCTCAATTTTACAGGTCATGTCATTACGCATTTGGACTTGACCACCATTGAGTTCATTAAATTCAGTAAACCACTCCTTCACAGGACACATATGGAAAGAGCATCTTGAATCAAGAACCCACTCCTTCGGGTTTCTATTTGTTGAAGTCACAAGGACAACTCCTTGTACTTCAGAATCATTGTTGCAGACAATAGCTGCAGAACCATCAAGGTTTGGATTACCTTTCATATTAGACATCTTTTTAAAACAGTCTTTTATGAGGTGACCAATTTTGCCACAGTAGTAGCACTTCCTGGTTTGAGTTTTAGTTTTTGATTGCCTCTTATTTTGATATCTAAATTTAGGAAGTTGGGGTCTCCCCCCCTTTTGGCAATTGAAGTTGCACTGACTTTTCTTTTTAGTAGGGTTGAGTTTTTCTTTAATAATTAGACCTTCCCCAAATTTAGAATGTTTTGTCTTAGTTGTCAATTCAAGCTCTCTATTTCTTAAGGCTGAGACAATGATGTCAACAGTGAGTTCATCCCTCCCATATTCTAGGGCATTTCTAATTTCCCTATATTTATCACCCAAAGCATTTAACAAGGCAACAACTTGTTGGTCATCTGATAACTTTTCATCACAGTTGCTTAGGTCTTGAATCAATTTTGTGAATTTTTATCAATATTTTCTTCTAAGGTGGAAGAGGTGTCAAATCTGAAATTATAAAATTGTCTTAAAAGGCAGCACTTATTTGGCATTGTCTTAGTTAAGTATAGGGATTCTAATTTGGTCCATAGTGCTTCAGTGGTTGTAGTTTCTCCTACTGTTCTAATCACATTATCAGACAAATGCAAGAAAATTGTGCTCCAAGCAATTTCATCTAGTTCTTGTCTCCTATAAGCACTAATTTCAGTACCCCATGTCACAGTTAAGGCACCTGCACACCTCTGCTATAATAGCAGAGCCCTCATCTTTTGATGCCAAAGATTAAAATCCCCAGTCCCCCTCCAAACTTCTACTACAAACTTATGTGTAGTTGACATGATTCACAGATAGATTCACAAAACAAGGAATTATGCAATACACTGAGTATAATAGATTGAATTGATATAACCAAGCAGCAGATTGAGCAGTTTTCAAGATGGGACAAAAGTATTACATATCAAGAGCTACTATCCTATAATAAAAACATACACATTACAAGATCCAGTTACAAAAGGATTCAAGAGTAATGTATATATATAGCAACACAGTAATCACTGAAAGCAGAAATACCAAAAATATCAAATGTCCAGTTTAACAGGTTTAAGGGCTGATGACCTGTGAATCCACAACTCCCTCAGATTCCCAAATCCTCGCAGGAGATCTTGGACAAAGGTAAGTTGTGGTAGGCCAATTACCTTAATAACCACGTCAAAAACTTTCACAGGAAATAGTGTACCTTATTAAGCATAAGTTATAAGTGTGAAAAGATTATACCAGAACTAAACACCAGTATGGTTTCAGTAAGAGATTACACTTGGAGATTCAGAAAACGGCTGAAGAATTTTGGGAATGTGATCAAATAGGCCACGAGTCACAGCGACTCAGCAGAACTCAACACTCAGCTCCAACAGACTCGGAATGAGTCAACTCGACTCACCAGCACTCAGTAACGAGTCAAGTTATCACACCAACTCAGTGACGAGTTACGAGTCACAACAGTTCGTAGACTCAAAGAACAACAAGTTTTCCAGATCCAGAGAAGTTAGGGAATTTTACTTCGAAAAATTTTCAGATCCAGATATTTACATCAAAAAAAAATTTCAGAGAAAACTTTTGGTGTTTAAGGATTCAATAAAAAATTGAATCAAACAGTTATTCCACAAAAGAATTTTTGTAAACCCGAAAGTTCTTAGGGTTTTAGCAAGAATAGTTTTCGAAAAAAGCGAAAAACTTAATCGAACAATTTTCCATCGCTCTGATACCACTTGTTGGTCTCAGAATCAAATATCAACGATTTAAAGTACAGAAAACTGAAAAAGAAGACGAACACAAGAGATTTTTCGCCATGAAGGCCCGGATATTCAGCTTAAAGCCTACTCACCCGTTGAGCATCTATAAGTAGATATTGCTCGATTCCACTAAGAAATTTCTCAAGAAAAGTATAGATGTATGAAGGAAACTCAAGTTCCTTCAATATTTTCTCTCGCCTCTCTTTTCAAAGTACAACGTAATGAACTCACAATCTGCTCTCTCTATAATTGCTTACAAATACAATATTCATAATCTTCACTTAGAGATTTTCAGAGAAAATAACACACATTAAAATAGATCAAAGAAAATCCTCAAGAAACCGGAAGAACCCTAGATACTTCCAGAAAACACTCAATCGTCCAGAAGTGAGAGAGAGAGGCTGTTATTTATATCGCATCACAAATCACATTGATCCAACGGCTGGGAATATGGTAGATGAATGGTCCAAGATCAATCAGAAAACAAAAGGTCATAGTCGTGTTAACCAATAACACGTTTTTAACTTGGGTCATTCAAATGACCCGGTTTTACTATGAGGCCCAAACGAAACGTCCAGCCCATCAACATTGGCTGGAGTTTAATTAATAGTGAAGCACTAGCCCATATCCAATAGAAATGTTCCCAGTGACTTAAGGTATGTTCTGCACTTTATAATTCTTTTTTTGATTTGACATGGATGATCTTGTCAATAAAGAAGTGAAGGGATCACAGGCAACTGCTCGACTCATGGCAGAATTTGTCGCTCTATGCTTTCGCTTACAAAAGCTACCGTTTAGGTAATGCTTTGATTCCCATTTATCAGTATCTTATCAGCTTCCTCAAATAATTATTGACATATGAAATATTGATGATGAGGGTTCAATTTGTGAGTTTCTGAGTGTGAAGGTAGGACGAAGAATTATTGGATCCTCTTTCTGAATAAATAGTTTTTCCTTTTAAAATGCATCCTTTTGTGGGGAATATAAATTGAAAATATGCCTATTTTGAAAAGATTAAACTTTTAACTTTTTTTAAGTGATTCTAAGTCAATGCTGCTGCATTGTATTTATATTTTAGTAATAAAAAAGCTATGCATTCCTTTGCAAAATCCATGTCTGCCTTGTTTTGCATTGGGAGAGAAGTTTTTAGGTGAAATATAATATTGATTTCTCCATTCTATATAACTTTTCTTTAATATAAGATCTAAAAGTTGTAGTTGATATACAGTTAGAACTATTATTGATACAGTTCTATAGTAAGATACAGCAATGTCGTATATTCTAAACATCTTCACATTAGAGACGAGAATGTTTCTCTTCTGACAAGTAATACCCAGCTTTAATTTATTTACTTTAGAGTGATGATGAAGAAATTGAGCAAGATTGTGAGATAGTTCTACTGTCTTCTAGTGCTGCCATTGGTGTTGTGCCTAAAGATCCTTTATGAGCTCCACTGTTGTAGAAGATGTACCAAATGCCAAAGCACCTTATTGTATCTATGCGTTTGGGGCAATTAAGAAGAGAAATGTAAATGTACCCAGAAGTTAGTAATAGGTTTTACTGATACTTAAGATTCCATCTTAAAATGTTATCCTTATTAAGAGGAGCATTACAATTCTTCATAAGTTGGTCTATGTTTTCATCTTCATTCGACGTGAAATTTATGTTTTTTAGTATTACCTACCATCCACACCAAAATAATTAGAGTTTTCTGAAAAACCTACTACGGAACTATATTGAGTCAAATTGCTCGTTACAGTTTAATATGCTATGACACTATATTGAAACTTAGAGTTTCATCTTAAAATGTCAACCTTATTTCAAGGAGTTCAAGTCCTTATAAATTAGTTTATATTTTCATCCTTATTTGGAATTTATTCCGTAACAGGTTTAAATGTTGTAGTTAAGCAATTCAACCCCTAAAGTATTCTAAACAATAATTGCATTCTTGGTTCCTTTTACTGCAAATGAAAAAAATTTGATGATGTCAAATATGCTAATTGGTGATGTGTACAGTTGTCATGAACAATTTGCTTACAGCTTGTAGATGAAGGATATTTGAGTGTCTTCGATATTGCAACTTGTGATACCTTAAGACCTTAAATATATTCTAACCAGTTCACAAGCTATTTTAGCTTTCAGTTGGGGTCTGAGTTTTTCATTTTGCACAACTCAGTACAAATATTTTCGATTGGTTGAGTTTGTACATTAATTTTTGATAGCACGGTGAATTTGCTAGAGAAACAAGGAAATGTATCACTTGAATTGGTTGAGCATTGCATAGGTTGTATTATATACAATGTATTTACAAATTGGAAAAAAAAAAAATTAAAGAGAATATAAGCTTTTAGACTTTTAAGATTAATGCTTTGCATATTTTTGACCGTCAATCTATGTGGGCTCAATCTCTTAGATAAGTGTTCAGCGAATTATTAATTTGAAACATAATTCAGCCTATTTAATTAGATTAATTTGACTGTCTGATCATCCTTCATCAACTAATGGTCTGTTAATCATCAGTTTTTTTTTTTTGGTAGGCTGGTGAAAGAATTTCTGCCTAATGCATTAGGAGTTCTTCTTTGCCTCACCGAAAAAAAAAAAAAAAAGAAAAAAAAGAAAAGAAAAGAGGACTTAGAGACATTCTTTCCCTGTTTGGTGTACCTCAAATAGTTGATTAAACTTCAACTTTAATATCAACAATTAATTTTAACAACACATTTCTTATGACACAGAATTTTTATCAACTTTTCAAAAATATATTTCATCAATTTTTATCAAAATCTACTTAAATATAATTTTTCGCTACAACAAACAAAGATAAATGTCAGTGTGTTGAAAGGTAGTTGTTGGGCAACAAAACTAGTATATAATCCCACTTGCATGATAATCTTAATGCATCTCAACATATATTCCTAAGACAGCCGTAATAAAACTAAGGTTGCTAATATGAGAGTTTGTGGGTTGTTTTTTCTCTGTCTTTATGTTGTTTTAGCGGGTACTGTTCTTGCCAGAAATTTGGATGATGAAGAGAAATTTCTGTTCGGGAAGGGAGGATGGCTTGGTCATGGTTTTGGCCACAATGGTGGTTTATTCCCTCCTGGTGGATTTGGCCCGGGTGGTGGTTTGTTCCCTCCTGGTGGATTTGGCCCAGGTGGCGGTCCTGGCAGCCCGGGTGGTGGTTTGTTCCCTCCTGGCGGATTTGGCCCGCGTGGTGGCTTGTTTCCTCCTGGCGGATTTGGCCCAGGTGGTGGTTTGTTTCCTGGTGGACCTCCCTGATTCTCTTGCGGCAGGGATTTAGAATATCAAGAATGGGCTTTGCACAATCAGTAATATATATATGGCGCTAATATATTACACAATAATTTCGAACCGTTCACTACAAATACTTGTACCTGTGTGAATTCTACTTCATAATAAATGATTTCTTTACCTACTAATGATCTATGAATCCCTCTTTCTAAGATCCTTTGATCAGTTTTCATTATGCAGATTTCGAAATACTACGAAGTATATATGGACAAATTATGTGGCTTCTGAACTGATTAATGCTGGAAACTAAACTATTCTCCTAAAGAGTCAATCCTAAGTAATTTCTAACACAATCAACAAATTCAGATTATACTAAAGTGTCTACCAATGGTACTTTAACCACAAAACTTGACTTAAAATCGGTGGTATAATATGAGTTCGAGCTTTGGCCCGGCTCAAGGCCCGATATCCCCATTTTGGGGTGCTTTTGTAGCTCGTCAGCTTGGGCCTAAAAAAAAAAAAAAAGACAGATCAAAGGTAGCAGGCTACTGCCTTGCTGCCTTATGTATTAGGGAAAAAAAAATCAAGCCAGGTTTTGCTTGGCTTAAGCTCGCAAAAATGCTCGGATCATTTTATCCAAGTCGAGCCCGAGCCTCGAGTTTCGGCTCGGCTTATTGACACCACTAGGAAGTTTTTAGGTGAAATGTAATATTGATAGCATCATTCAATACAATCTTTCCTTAATATAAGGTCTAAAAGTTGTATTTGACATTAATTTTAGATTTATTGATGAAGTTCTATTTTAAGATACTGCAATGTCGTGGATAATATAATTTGACAGAACAATGTTCCTCTTCTACCTTTAATAAGTAGGATTTAATTAAATTATCGACTGAAAATGATGATGAAGAAATTGAGCAAGATTACAAGCAGGTCAGATCCATTGTCTTCTAATGTTGCTGTGTCTAAAGATTCTTTATGTGCTCCGTCATTGAACGCGCTTCTAGATACAACTTGTGCCAAAGCACCTTATCTTATCTATGCATCTTGGTGCAATTTTATGGAGAAATGTGTATGTACTTAATTTCTAATATAGCAATAGGTTTAAATGTCATTGTCGAAGAGAAATGTAAGTTAGCAGTAAGTATAGTAAACATTAATTGCATTATTTTTATTTTTATTTTTATTTTTTTTCTGCAAATGTATATTCAGCGTTCTAAAAATGCTAATTGGAGATGTTGAAGGTTGTCATGAACAAATTGCTTGACAGCCGTATAGCATATATGTCAAAGGTATGTTATATCTTTATAAGTTAAACAACTCTTTTTAACACATATTTTTTAGTGAAATCGCTACAAAGGTGTAATATTTATTCTTAACTCTTTTACAAATCAGACCGTCAAATATGATTCCCATCTAACATTCCAAATTATTACTCTCGAACATATATGAATTGGAATTCCCTCTTAATGTCATGCGTTCAGTTGATGCATGTAGTCGGGTCTAATGATCCGACATTAACTTGCACGATACAATTTGATTTTTAGGTCACTATTAAAGGTCGAATGGCAAAATCTGTTGGAAATTAAACTTGATTCATGAATGATGAAAAAAATTAAATTTGATACATGAATTAGTTTATTTAATATTCATGCATTTAGGAGAAATGTGTATGTACTTAATTTCTAATAGAGCAATAGGTTTAAATGTCATTGTCGAAGAGAAATGTAAGTTAGCAGTAAGTATAGTAAACATTAATTGCATTATTTTTATTTTTTATTTTTTTTCTGCAAATGTATATTCAGCCTTCTAAAAATGCTAATTGGAGATGTTGAAGGTTGTCATGAACAAATTGCTTAACAGCTGTATAGCATATATGTCAAAGGTATGTTATATCTTTGTAAGTTAAACAACTCTTTTTTACACATATTTTTTTAGTGAAATCGCTACAAAGGTGTAGTATGTATTCTTAACTCTATTACAAATCAGACCGTCAAATATGATTCCCATCTAACATTCCAAATTATTACTCTCGAACATATATGAATTGGAATTCCCTCTTAATGTCATGCGTTCAGTTGATGCATGTAGTTGGGTCTAATGATCCAACATTAACTTGCACGATACAATTTGATTTTTAGGTCACTATTAAAGGTCGAATGGCAAAATTTGTTGGAAATTAAATTTAATTCATGAATGATGAAAAAAATTAAATTTGATACATGAATTAGTTTATTTAATATTCATGCATTTATTTAAATCATGTATCCAAATGATTCTTTGCATCCTATTATTCATAGTATGTAGGAAAAGTCATTAATTAGTCTATTAAGTTCATACAATGTATTTAGGATCCTTTGTACTTATAAAAGGTCTTGTGTTTGAGACATTTTATAGAGCCAAGCCATAAAATACAAATATTTTTGAAAATTCTCTGAATTTTTCTCTCTAGCCTTTCATCCCATAATATTTGATTTCCAACAAAGTGGTATCAGAGCCATTTCAAAGATGAATAATTCATTTCCTTTTGTTGTACCCAAACTAACAAAGGAAAATTATGGACATTGGAGTATACGCATGAAGGCGTTGCTTAGCTCACAAGAGGCATGAGAAGTTGTAGAGAAAGGCTATGATGAACCGAAGAATGAAGGAGCTTTAAGTCAAGCTCAAAGGAATGCCTTGCAAAGGTACCGCAAGTTAGATCAACACGCTCTCTCTATTTTCACATGGGCTTAGATGAAGCCATGTTCGAGAAAGTTGTGTCCTCAACAAAAGTTAAGGAAGCTTGGGAGATTTTCGAGAACAATTTCAAGGGAATTGAAAAAGTGAAGAAGGTGTGTCTTCAAATCCTTTGTGGAGAGTTTGAATCTCTGCACATGAAAGAGTCTGAATCTGCCTTTGACTATTTCACTAGAGTGTCCTCCATTGTCAATTATATGAAGCAGTACGGGGAGAATATTGAAGAAAGCCGTGTCATCGAGAAAATTCATAGATCGCTTGACTCAAAACTTGAGTTTGTTAGTATTGTCATTGAAGAGTCTAATAACTTGGATACCATGACCCTTGATCAACTCATAGGGTCCTTGCAAGTATATGAAGAAAGATTGAAGAAGAAAGGAGAACCGGTGGCTCAAGTTCTCCAAACGAATGTCTCCTTGGGAGGTCAAAAGAAAGAGAAAGGATGATCTCAAGGAAGAGGTCAAATTCATGGTCGAGGTCTTGACTACCATGACACTTTTGCACTCGTGGCCAAACTTGTTACTGTTTGTTGTGTCTTAGCCATTGCACAGCTTGTAATTGGCATCTTCATCAACTTGACATTAATAATGCATTCCTTCATAGTAATTTGGAAGAGCAGGTCTATATGACGCTCCCCTTGGGTATGGTCAATAAGGGGAGACTTGTGTCTATCGTTTCTTAAGTCTCTCTATTGTCTTAAGCAGGCATCTCGAAATTGGTACTCGAAGCTTTCCTTTGTACTGATATCTGATGGTTTTACTCAGTCTGTATCTGATTACTCACTTTTCACTCGAACTATTGGCTCATCTCTTCTGTGGTTTTAGTTTATGTTGACGATATTTTGGTTGTAGAAAATGATCTTTCTGCCATCACTGTTCTCAAAAAATCTCTTGATGTCTATTTTAAAATAAAGGATTTGAGTACCATGAAATATTTTCTTGGTATTGAAGTTGCTCGATCTCCATCTAGAATTTTTATTAATCGGAGAAAATATGCATTGGACATTCTTACTGACTATGGTAATCTGGGATCACGGCCAACTTCTTTTTCCATAGACCAAAATTTGAAACTCAACCCTGATGATGGTAACTTACTTTTTGATCCAGGAATATATCATCGGTTGGTGGTCCGCCTTCTATACCTCACTATCACTCGTCCATCTCCTTCTTCGTTAACATGTTGAGTCAATTCATGCAACGTCCTCGGGACCCTCATTATCGAGCTGCTCTCTATGTTCTATGGTACCTAAAGCGCACTCCATAACATGGTCTTTTTTATTCTGCACAATGTGATCTTTGACTTACTACATACTCAGATTCTAATTGGGCGAGTTGTCCTACCACTCATTGCTCTACTACTAGTTTTTCATCACACTTGGCACTAGTCCCATCTCTTGGCGTGCAAAGAAGCAATCAGTTGTTTCTCACTCCTTTGCTGAAGTTGAGTACCATGCAATGGCTATAACCACATGTGAACTTGTTTGGCTCAAGTCTCTCTTACATGACCTCGCAGCTCCACATCCGTAGCTTATCTTGCTCTTTTATGACAATGAGGCTACTCTACACATCACTTGCAATCCTGTGTTTCATGAACGCCCCAAACACATTGAAATTGATTGCCATTCCATGCATGAGAAATTTCTCTCT
>NW_019236150.1:39110-48358 GCF_002742605.1 Olea europaea var. sylvestris
CACAATAATTTCGAACCGTTCACTACAAATACTTGTACCTGTGTGAATTCTACTTCATAATAAATGATTTCTTTACCTACTAATGATCTATGAATCCCTCTTTCTAAGATCCTTTGATCAGTTTTCATTATGCAGATTTCGAAATACTACGAAGTATATATGGACAAATTATGTGGCTTCTGAACTGATTAATGCTGGAAACTAAACTATTCTCCTAAAGAGTCAATCCTAAGTAATTTCTAACACAATCAACAAATTCAGATTATACTAAAGTGTCTACCAATGGTACTTTAACCACAAAACTTGACTTAAAATCGGTGGTATAATATGAGTTCGAGCTTTGGCCCGGCTCAAGGCCCAAGATCCCCATTTTGGGGTGCTTTTGTAGCTCGTCAGCTTGGGCCTAAAAAAAAAAACGACAGATCAAAGGTAGCAGGCTACTGCCTTGCTGCCTTATGTATTAGGGAAAAAAAAATCAAGCCAGGTTTTGCTTGGCTTAAGCTCGCAAAAATGCTCGGATCATTTTATCCAAGTCGAGCCCGAGCCTCGAGTTTCGGCTCGGCTCATTGACACCACTAGGAAGTTTTTAGGTGAAATGTAATATTGATGGCATCATTCAATACAATCTTTCCTTAATTTAAGGTCTGAAAGTTGTATTTGACATTAATTTTAGATTTATTGATGAAGTTCTATTTTAAGATACTGCAATGTCGTGGATAATATAATTTGACAGAACAATGTTCCTCTTCTACCTTTAATAAGTAGGATTTAATTAAATTATCGACTGAAAATGATGATGAAGAAATTGAGCAAGATTACAAGCAGGTCAGATCCATTGTCTTCTAATGTTGCTGTGTCTAAAGATTCTTTATGTGCTCCGTCATTGAACGCGCTTCTAGATACAACTTGTGCCAAAGCACCTTATCTTATCTATGCATCTTGGTGCAATTTTATGGAGAAATGTGTATGTACTTAATTTCTAATATAGCAATAGGTTTAAATGTCATTGTCGAAGAGAAATGTAAGTTAGCAGTAAGTATAGTAAACATTAATTGCATTATTTTTATTTTTATTTTTATTTTTTTTCTGCAAATGTATATTCAGCCTTCTAAAAATGCTAATTGGAGATGTTGAAGGTTGTCATGAACAAATTGCTTAACAGCTGTATAGCATATATGTCAAAGGTATGTTATATCTTTGTAAGTTAAACAACTCTTTTTTACACATATTTTTTTAGTGAAATCGCTACAAAGGTGTAGTATGTATTCTTAACTCTATTACAAATCAGACCGTCAAATATGATTCCCATCTAACATTCCAAATTATTACTCTCGAACATATATGAATTGGAATTCCCTCTTAATGTCATGCGTTCAGTTGATGCATGTAGTTGGGTCTAATGATCCAACATTAACTTGCACGATACAATTTGATTTTTAGGTCACTATTAAAGGTCGAATGGCAAAATTTGTTGGAAATTAAATTTAATTCATGAATGATGAAAAAAATTAAATTTGATACATGAATTAGTTTATTTAATATTCATGCATTTATTTAAATCATGTATCCAAATGATTCTTTGCATCCTATTATTCATAGTATGTAGGAAAAGTCATTAATTAGTCTATTAAGTTCATACAATGTATTTAGGATCCTTTGTACTTATAAAAGGTCTTGTGTTTGAGACATTTTATAGAGCCAAGCCATAAAATACAAATATTTTTGAAAATTCTCTGAATTTTTCTCTCTAGCCTTTCATCCCATAATATTTTATTTCCAACAAAGTGGTATCAGAGCCATTTCAAAGATGAATAATTCATTTCCTTTTGTTGTACCCAAACTAACAAAGGAAAATTATGGATATTGGAGCATACGCATGAAGGCGTTGCTTAGCTCACAAGAGGCATGAGAAGTTGTAGAGAAAGGCTATGATGAACCGAAGAATGAAGGAGCTTTAAGTGAAGCTCAAAGAAATGCCTGCAAAGGTACCGCAAGTTAGATCAACACGCTCTCTCTATTTTCACATGGGCTTAGATGAAGCCATGTTCGAGAAAGTTGTGTCCTCAACGAAAGTTAAGGAAGCTTGGGAGATTTTCGAGAACAATTTCAAGGGAATTGAAAAGGTGAAGAAGGTGCGTCTTCAAATCCTTTGTGGAGAGTTTGAATCTCTACACATGAAAGAGTCTGAATCTGCCTTTGACTATTTCACTAGAGTGTCCTCCATTGTCAATTATATGAAGCAGTACAGGGAGAATATTGAAGAAAGCCGTGTCATCGAGAAAATTCTTAGATCGCTTGACTCAAAACTTGAGTTTGTTAGTATTGTCATTGAAGAGTCTAATAACTTGGATACCATGACCCTTGAACAACTCATAGGGTCCTTGCAAGCATATGAAGAAAGATTGAAGAAGAAAGGAGAACCGGTGGCTCAAGTTCTCCAAACGAATGTCTCCTTGGGAGGTCGACAGAAAGAGAAAGGATGATCTCAAGGAAGAGGTCAAATTCATGGTCGAGGTCTCGATTACCATGACACTTTTGCACTCGTGGCCAAACTTGTTACTGTTTGTTGTGTCTTAGCTATTGCACAGCTTGTAATTGGCATCTTCATCAACTTGACATTAATAATGCATTCCTTCATAGTAATTTGGAAGAGCAGGTCTATATGACGCTTCCCTTGGGTATGGTCAATAAGGGGAGACTTGTGTCTGTCGTTTCTTAAGTCTCTCTATTGTCTTAAGCAGGCATCTCGAAATTGGTACTCGAAGCTTTCCTCTGTATTGATATCTGATGGTTTTACTCAGTCTGTAGCTGATTACTCACTTTTCACTCGGACTATTGGCTCATCTCTTTTGTGGTTTTAGTTTATGTTGACGATATTTTGGTTGTAGAAAATGATCTTTCTGCCATCACTGTTCTCAAAAAATTTCTTGATGATCGTTTTAAAATAAAGGATTTGAGTACCATGAAATATTTTCTTGGTATTGAAGTTGCTTGATCTCCATCTAGAATTTTTATTAATTGGAGAAAATATGCATTGGACATTCTTACTGACTATGGTAATCTGGGATCACGGCCAACTTCTTTTTCCATAAACCAAAATTTGAAACTCAACCCTGATGATGGTAACTTACTTTTTGATCCCGGAATATATCATCGGTTGGTGGTCCGCCTTCTATACCTCACTATCACTCGTCCATCTCCTTCTTCGTTAACATGTTGAGTCAATTCATGCAACGTCCTCGGGACCCTCATTATCGAGCTGCTCTCTATGTTCTATGGTACCTAAAGCGCACTCCATAACATGGTCTTTTTTATTCTGCACAATGTGATCTTTGACTTACTACATACTCAGATTCTAATTGGGCGAGTTGTCCTACCACTCATTGCTCTACTACTAGTTTTTCATCACACTTGGCACTAGTCCCATCTCTTGGCGTGCAAAGAAGCAATCAGTTGTTTCTCACTCCTTTGCTGAAGTTGAGTACCATGCAATGGCTATAACCACATGTGAACTTGTTTGGCTCAAGTCTCTCTTACATGACCTCGCAGCTCCACATCCGTAGCTTATCTTGCTCTTTTATGACAATGAGGCTACTCTACACATCACTTGCAATCCTGTGTTTCATGAACGCCCCAAACACATTGAAATCGTCTTTTTTTATTCTGCACAATGTGATCTTCAACTTACTACATACTCAAATTCTGATTGGGCGAGTTGTCCTACCACTCATCGCTCTACTACTAGTTTTTCATCACACTTGGCACTAGTCCCATCTCTTGGCGTGCAAAGAAGCAATCAGTTGTTTCTCACTCCTCTGGTGAAGCTGAGTACCATGCAATGGCTATAACCACATGTGAACTTGTTTGGCTCAAGTCTCTCTTACATGACCTCGCAGTTCCACATCCACAGCGTATCTTGCTCTTTTATGACAATGAGGCTACTCTACACATCACTTGCAATCCTGTGTTTCATGAACGCCCCAAACACATTGAAATTGATTGCCATTCCATGCATGAGAAATTTCTCTCTAGACTCATTCTTTTTGCACATGTGTCCGCCAAGGTCCAATTAGATGAGATTTTCACCAAAGCTCTCGGCAATGATCTTTTTCATCATTTCACTCAAAAGTTGGGCATCATGGATCTCCATGCTCCAACTTGAGGGGGCATATTGAATAATTACATATTTAGGAAGATTTCTTTCCTTGTCAATTGCATTGTTTTATTACAGAATGATTTCCTTTCCTACATTAGATTAATACACGTTTTCTTTCATTATAAAAAGAGTTGTGTAACATATTCATTCAATTCTGAGAAGGAATTCTTCATTCATAAATTATATTCTATCAGTGAGAAATTTCTCTCTAGACTCATTCTTTTTGCACATGTGTTCGCCAAGGTCCAATTAGATGATATTTTCACCAAAGCTCTCGGCAATGATCTTTTTCATCATTTCACTCAAAAGTTGGGCATTATGGATCTCCATGCTCCAATTGAGGGGGCATATTGAATAATTACATATTTAGGAAGATTTCTTTCCTTGTCAATTGCATTGTTTTATTACAGAATGATTTCCTTTCGTACATTAGATTAATACACATTTTCTTTCATTATAAAAAGAGTTGTGTAACATATTCATTCAATTCTGAGAAGGAATTCTTCATTCATAAATTATATTCTATCAAATTCTAACAATCTCATCATCGTTGCAACAAATAACAATTGTAACCTTCTCTTTATTTTGCTTTTGGCCCACCAATTACTTTGTTGCAAGAGAAGTATCGGCTTGCATTCGATAAAATAAACTAGTTTCATCCATATTGTAAGTGTCTTTCCAAGCCCATTTGTTTAATTCATCTTCTATTGGTGGCAAAATAGTATCAATTTTCTCCATATCATCTGAACCATTCTCCTCAAAGTAATAGAAAGAATGAATTGCATTTTGTTGCTTGAACTTTTCCAATTATCCATTTGAAAATTGAAATGAGATAACTTCGAGATAGAGTTGCCTTAAAATAAAATTCCTTTCTGTTTTAGCATTACCACTCATATTAACATGCTCTTGATGGCATAAAAATCATTTATAGAGGGTACACTCTATTGCTGGTACATTAGTGTCTTTCAACGTTTTGCATTTGCGTTCTACAATACTTCTTAAGGAGGTCGGTTGAAAATTTGATTGTCTTAGATATTGCAACTTGTGGTACCTTAAGACCTTAAATATATTCTAACTGGTTCACAAGATCTTTTAGCTTTCAGATAGGGTTTGAGTTTTTCATTTTGCACAACTCCATACAAATATTTTCGATTGGTTGAGTTTGTACATTAATTTTTGATAGCATGGTGAATTTGCTAGAGAAAGAAAGAAATGTATCACTTCAATTGGTTGAGCATTGCATAGGTTGTATTATATAAAATGTATTCACAAATTGAAAAAAATAATAATAATAATAATAAATACATCGAAGAGAATATAGGCTTTTAGACTTTTAAGATTAATGCTTTGCATATTTTTGACACTAAATGAATACATATAATAGTTTTTTTAATATTATGTCATCTCTTTTTTTAGTGTTTATACCTTGATTTTAACATTCTTCATTTATTAATTATATTAATATAGTATATATAGGCACTTCCAATTAGGATAATTAAGTCAAAATAAGATTTTTTGTGATTACACCTCTATGAAGTTAACCTCCTCATAGTAATGAAATTAGTTCGGTCCCAACAGTATGACTATAGAGAGGTTTTAATGAACATCGAAGACATAAGTTAAATTTAAATGAATGAATACGTCAATCTATGTGGGCTCAATCTCTTAGATAAGTGTTCAACGAATTATTAATTTGAAACATAATTCAGCGTATTTAATTAGATTAATTTGACTGTCTGATCATCCTTCATCAACTAATGGTCTATTAATCATCAGTTTTTTTTGGTAGACAGGTGAAAGAATTTCTGCCTAATGCATTAGGAGTTCTTCTTTGTCTCACCAAAAAAAAAAAAAAAAATTCAACTTTAATGTCAACAATTAATTTTAACAAAATATTTCTTATGACCCAGAATTTTTATCAACTTTTCAAAAATTTATTTCATCAATTTTTATCAAAATTTATTTAATTATAATTTTTCGCTACAACAAACAAAGATAAATGTCAGTGTGTTGAAAGGTAGTTGTTGGGCAACAAAACTAGTATATAAGCCCACTTGCATGATATTCTTAATGCATCTCAACATATATTCCTAAGCCAGCCGTAATAAAACTAAGGTTGCAAATATGAGAGTTTGTGGGTTGTTTTTTCTCTGTCTTTATGTTGTTTTAGCGGGTACTGTTCTTGCCAGAAATTTGGATGATGAAGAGAAATTTCTGTTCGGGAAGGGAGGTTGGTTTGGTCATGGTTTTGGCCACAATGGTGGTTTATTCCCTCCTGGTGGATTTGGCCCAGGTGGCGGTCCTGGCCGCCCGGGTGGTGGTTTGTTCCCTCCTGGCGGATTTGGCCCGCATGGTGGCTTGTTTCCTCCTGGCGGATTTGACCCAGGTGGTGGTTTGTTTCCTGGTGGACCTCCCTGATTCGCTTGTGACAGGGATTTAAAACATCAAGAGTGGGCTTTGCACAATCAGTATATATATGGCACTACTTTGTACTAATATATTACACAATAATTTCGAACCGTTCACTACAAATACTTGTACCTGTGTGAATTCTACTTCATAATAAATAATTTCTTTACCTACTAATCATCTCTTAATTCCTCTTCCTAAGATCCTTTGATTAGTTTTCATTATGCAGATTCCGAAATACTACGAAATATATATGTACAAATTACGTGGCTTCTGAACTGATTAACGTTGGAAACTAAACTATTCTCCTAAAAAGTCAATCCTAAGTATTTTCTAACACAATCAACAAATTCAGATTATACAAAAGAGTCTACCAATGGTCAAAGTGATCCATCTACGTACTTTAACCACAAAACTTAGATGAATCCTATCCATTCAATTAGATAATCCGTCAATTATTCTTTTTAAAGCGAAATTGGAGGAAACAAAGCAATTTTTTCACAATATGATACACAAGTCGAATTCATATTATACCATCGATTTTTCATTACTTAAATTACTTTAAGATTCACAAGATTATTCGTAAATAAGAATTTGTTAAATATGAAATGCGACGTATTTTTGTCAATCAAAAGGTTTACTTTTTCATCTATGCATAATTTTTAAACTTTACGATTTTCTGATGAAATATTTATTTAGTGCTGAAGAAGATTTAGTCGAAAATATAACTTGACAAACCCAGCCTTGAGCCTACTCACCAAATTTAAGAAGAAAATCGGAACATATATAATCTACTATTAATTACATTATTTCACGTAAATATGTAAAGAAATCAAATTAGTCAGGCGTTATCCAAAAGTTCCAAATCAAAATAGAAAATGGAAGTTATTTTGTAAGTAACTGAAACGCTAAACCCCTTAAACTTTGTACTGTGACCATTCAGAATCATCACATTCACTCCATGAGCTTTCTTAAATAACTATTTCGAAATACTTTATTTTTCCTTTTAAAGTTTTCTCCCTTTATGGGGAATCGGGGGTGATTGAGGTTCAAAAAATGAAAGGTTATGCCTAATTTGTCAGCTTAGACCTTTGCCTTTATTTGTAGTCAATTTTATTTTTATTTTTGAAGAACAAAAAATTATGCATGCATCCCTCTGCAAAATCTATGTATGCCTGATTTTGTGTGGGAAGGGAAGGGTAGGGGAAGGGGTTGTTTTTAGGTGAAATGTAATATTGATGGCATCATTCAATACAATCTTTCCTTAATATAAGGTCTAAAAATCCTAATTGAGTTATACTACAAGTACATAATTTTTGCACAGAGTCAGATGTCAAAACATCATTCAAATTCAAAGATGTGAAAAAACATTAAACATAGACGGACAAAATTTTTCTATTTCAAAATCTTGTATGAATTCTGTAAGTTTTCCCTGTAGGGAAAAATCCTAATTTTAGAATTATTGATGCAGTTCTATTTTAAGTTACTGCAATGTCGTAGATAATATAATTTGACAGGACGATATTTCTCTTCTAACTTTAGAGCCTGTTTGGGAGTGATTTTAAGAATTGATTTTTTGACCGTTAGGAGAAAAGTGTGTTCCACCTGTGAGAGAAGAAGTCAAATATGACGGTTGGAATAGCAAAATAACGGTCAAAAAATCAAATTTTTGGGTGAAAAAATCGGGCCCAAACAGCCCCTTAGTTAGTAGGATTTAATTAAATTATCGACTGAAAATGATGATGAAGAAATCGAGCAAGATTACAAGCAGGTCAGATCCACTGTCTTCTAATGTTGTTGTGTCTAAAGATTCTTTATGTGCTCCGTCATTGCATGCCCTTCTAGATACAACTTGTGCCAAAGTACCTTATCTTATCTACGCATCTTGGTGCAATTTTAAGGAGAAATGTATATCTATACTTAATTTCTAATATAGCAATAGGTTTAAATGTCATTGTCGAAGAGAAATGTAAGTTAGCAATAAGTATTCTAAACATTAATTGCATTATTATTATTTTTTTTCTCTATATTCAGCGTTATAAAAATGCTAATTGGAGATATTGAAGGTTGTTGTGAACAAATTGCTTAACAGCTGTATAGCATATATGTCAAGGGTCTGTTATCTCTTTATAAGTTAAACAACTCTTGTTAACACATTTTTTTTTAGTGAAATCGCTACAAAGGTGTAGTATTTATTCATAACTCTTTTACAAATCAGACCGTCAAACACGACTCCCATCTAACATTCCAAATTATTACTCTCGAACAAATATGAATTCCCTCTTAATGTCATGCGTTCAGTTGATGTATGTAGTTGGGTCTAATGATCCGATATTAACTTGCACGATACAATTTGATTTTTAGGTCACTATTAAAGGTCGAATGGCAAAATCTGTTTGGATCCCCACGGAGTATCCCTCATTAACCAGTAGCACTTCATTTCAAACTTATTGGTTATACATTTTAGACATTAGTATCGAAGAGAAAGAGCTTTCACGCACGTGAAATTTAAATATTTTAAAGAAAGATATGCCTTCTTGAACTGAAAATCTGATATAATAAGTCTAATAAAACTTAAATCAAATTCTAGTTGAGCTTCCTTGCATACAAGAAAATTATGAAATGGCCCTTCACTGCACAAAATATCTTTGCTACAGCATGAAACTTGCCATTTCCCATATTA